>NC_057803.1:60874754-61024884 GCF_018294505.1 Triticum aestivum | reverse complement strand
TTTATTTTTTTCGAAAAACCGTCCGGTTTTTCCATCGGTTTTTTTATTTAGTTTCGGTTTTTTTTAATAGATCGGTATTTCTGATTTGTTTAAATAGTGAGCGTTCGTCCGTTCGTTCGTTCTAATGAACGTTCGTCGTTTTTCTTTTTCTCGGATTTAATCCGCGATTTTTCTGATCGCGATTCCTCATCCGATTTTCTTTTTAGTATAACTTTTCGCTCGTTTATCAGAATCAAGCGATTCAAGCGCCTGGAGTTTCGTCTCGAAACCCTCTATCCGTTTAACCAACTTAAACAAGTTTTTGCTACTGTAAAATTTGCCTTAGATCCAGATTAGTAGAACGAAGTTGTTTCTTTCGTCGTTTGATTTTTGTTGCTTCGTTCGATTTGATTCTTTCTGCAAACTGGAGTTCTTAAGTTGAAACTTCTGGTTAGATCTCTTATTTGACTTTTACATGTGCATTAGATGAGTACTTATTGTATGCTTGTTTGTTTGTCTGCAATAGAATACCCGGAGTGCGCCGCCTGTTACTTCGAATCGCTAGGTTTCCCGGATCATCAGCAAGGCAAGTAACACTTTGATCATACCTTTCCTACTACCCAGTTTTATTGCATTTGAACAATCCTCAAACATTGCATGATTAGGATCTAATTAAATTGTAGGATGGGAAGTAGTTGAGGTAGTACCTATTACCTGTTTACTTTCAAACCTTTGGGAGTTACTTCTACGTTTGCTTATTATGCCATGCTATGCTAGTAGACGTGGATTGAGTGAGTGATATCCATGACAGATGTGAGTTTCTTAATTAATGGTTTATCTAAGGTGGCAACTTAAACACACATCTAGGTGGATTGAGGCACCTGGATATTCCAGGATTTGCCTGTTTTCTTTTGGACCGCCACCCAGGCTCAAAGGGATCATGAGACTATTCATACTAGAAACTTCCGTGTGTAGCCACAAGCTATTATGGGCTCTAGAAGAGTTGACTAAGTCGTGCGAACTCTTACAGTGGTAGACTAGCAGATGTAGGGGATGTAGGTGGTACGGTCTACCCGATCGTAAGGTGCTAGCGCTTCTGAAAGACTATGTCTCGGTCATCCGTCTTCTCAAACACCATGTAGTGCGAGAAACCAAACGGAGGCGATCGAGTATTGTGGGGAAAAGTGCGCAAACCTCTGCAGAGTGTAATAAACTAATCATGGTTAGCCGTGTCCCCGGTTATGGACAATCTTGAGTATCTAGTACTTGGATTATCATGTGAATCACAACATGTTACTCTAAATTAATTTTGTTGGGTTTTGTTTAATGACGATGCTTAATTGGGATTGAGAATGCTGTCAACCATTCTCAATGTTTAACAACTACCATGATAGTTAAATAAATTTATTCCTTTGAAGTAGGGAAAAATTTGGCTTTACGCAAAACTGTAACCATAGAGCTTTCCACCAGCTAGATATGCATATAGTATAGCTGTTTCATTCAATTACTCTCTATGTGTTACCTTGCCAGCATATTCCATGTGCTGACCCGTTTCGGGCTGCAACGTTAATGTTGCAGACTTTTCAGACGATGATTAAGGAGTTTTTAGGTCGTGGTTCTATACTCAGTGATGCCGTTGGAGTTGATGGACTCACTTATCTTCCAAGCCTTCCACTGTCATCGTTATTAGATGGCCTTAAGCCATATTTATTGTAATAAGTTCTCTCTTGAGACACTCGATGTAATAAGTGTGTGATTGCTACTCTGTTATAAATCCTCCGAGTACTGTGTGGTGTCAGCATTACTGATCCAGGGATGACACCGGAGCACAGAGATCAGACTGTTTGAGGTCTGGTCGCTACACATCCACGCGCCGGCATGGCGTACGAACAGGCAGAAGCTATACTGTCAGGCCTACGATATGGGTCTAGTAGACATGACATCTAGTGGGTCCCACATAGTTCTCGAGAACTCTTTAGGGGCTTGCAGCCGTTTATCCACCGGGCAAGCCAGCAACCCCACGCCGTTCACACACCCTACTCGTCCCCGTATTCTACCTTACAACAGTTCGCTCCCAATCGTCCCGTCCTTTCACATTAGTTCGCTCCCAGTTTTTTTGCGGGGTACAACAGTTCAACTTCTCCTAACCCTCCTCCAAAATCCATGGCCTCCCAAATCTCCATGGTCGCCGCTGAGTACCAGGTTAGAGCCATCACCGGCGATCAGTTCATCATCATCTACACACGTGGATCCGAGATGATGAAAGCATGGCTTGCTCGCTTCCTATGCATGTTCAACAGTTCAACGGATGAGTGGGTCACTGGGCTAGATGTTGAGTACACCACAGTCCGGGGACGAGAGAAGGATCAAAAGGACGAAGAGAGGAAGAAGCCCGCCATGATCTAGGTTTGCGTACATAACGTTTGCTTGGTCTACCACATATGCCATGCCGACATTGAGTCCCAGGATTTTAAGAACTTCCTCAAGGACAAAAGAGTGAAATTCGTTACTGTAGGCTTTAAGAACGACAGGGATGTCTTGCGTCGGATAGGTCTCGTTGTAGGCCAGCCCTTCGATCTCTAGAAGGCAAGCCTGGTGTCCTCCTCTCAACCTTCAATGTTGACCCTAGCAGCAGCCATGATTGATCCTTTGTACGCTAAACTGAACAAACCTCATCATGAGTTTCATCATGCATGGGAGTCGAAGACATTAGATGAAGATCACATCCTGTACGCAGCAATGGATCCCTACCTTTGTTTAAATATCTATAAGGGTTGGATGAAGAAGCAGAGCCCAGTGTCCAGTTCAAGCAAAGAAGCGTCGGCGAAGAGGAAGAGGAAGAGGGACGAGGACGAAATCGAGGACGTGGACTCGGACTCCGAGTAGGTGGCAGTGTCGTCGCTCATGCTGGTTCTACTGCAGTGTCAAGCGGACTAGTTGCTTAGTTTAATTTCAAGGGTGTGTTGTGCTGAGGCCCCAGCAGAACTATGTTTATGTTCTTTCTCGTTATTTGAACTCTTTAGTACGTACAGTAGTACTAGTACTATGTCTTACTACTGTTCTTCTTGCAGCTGGTACTACTGCTCGTATCTTTGTGTTCCTACTGTACTTAATACGTTTGTACTAGTAGTATAATTTGGGTCAGTCGATTTGTGAAAGAAGTTCGATGGAGCGAAGGAAGAAGATGGCAGAAGAGGTGGAAGAAGTCCTTCTAGCCATCCATGTTGCGTCAAACGGCTCACATGAGTTGACTGACCCAAATTGCTCCTTCAGATTGCAGGATCCACGTGGAATTCAAGGTCTCGAAGGTAGATTGCGCGTCCGCACCCGGTTTGCGGGCTCGACGCGCGTGCGACCGGCTTCCGCCGTGACAGCCACCATGCGCGCCTCCTCCGCGCAGGCGGAGACGACAATGACACACTAGTTCCTCCTCGCCGGTGTGCTAGAGCACGCACTCGTCCTCCTCTTCATATGTTGCGTGCATAGACGCGGCTCCACCAGCTGCTCGCGTGCTTGGCAGCGCGGCGGCATCGTGAGGAGGGATTGCAGACGATGTGAGCGAGCGAGCCTTCGGCTTCATGGCACAGGGATGGCGGCGACATGGCGGTGATGGGCGAGAAATTGTTGGCCGGAGCATGCGGGCGCCGGCATGCGCAACGGCGGTAGCGGCATATTGATGAGTGCGCGTGTGGGAGCTTGCTTTAGTTTTATATATAAGGTTGGTCAAACTTAAAAGAAAACCGTATTAGTACACGTAAACATTAGACTTAGGCGGCGCTTTTATTAGTTAGTACCACAGCCATGATAAGGAATCATGTGCAAGCGCGTGAACCGCGGCCGCGCGGTCGATCGAATGGTGCGTCATCGTGTCGCGCTCGAAGGACATCCACCGAACCTTTTGTGTGTGTGTGAAAACAATCCTCGAATATTACTCAACTTTTTTTCCTGTGAAAGTTCTTGACGCTGCAATATTTCCATATATTTGAATTTAGCTCCAGTTCGTGTTTATTGGATTTGGACGTTTTAGGTGCGCCCTAGTTTTTTTAATACTGATTTTGTGTGTGACTGAGAACGTGTGTATGTGTCCATATGTGTGTTGTGGCGGAAGGGCAATGTGGAGACGGTGTGCGTGTGATACAGACATAGAGAGGTGTGAATGTGCAAATGATCATGCATGAGTGAGACATAAAAAGATGCTGATACGTTGTGTATACATGAGAGAACGGTCTTCTAGTTTACTTGTGTGTGTGTGAGAGAGAGAGAGAGGGAGAGAGAGAGAGAGACAGAGAGAGGAGCATCCGTAACACAACAACCATCTCTCTCGATTCGTCCGTCCCTCGCACGGTCGCATGAACACATGCATCAATGCGCACATTTTGACACCCTCACCGGCCCCTGCCCACCTCAAGGCCTGCACAATCTCTTCTTGAATACCCATTTATCTCCTTAGGTTTGTTTTCTCTCAATATCTGACACACACATAGAGAGACACACGCAGCACAACACACACACACACTCCCCCGAGCACACAATTCATCCCCATGCAAGGTTATACGGCGACCACTCTCGCTTGTGCTTCTTTGCACGCCAACATGCACAACACCTCAATCTTCAAAGAGGGCATCGAGCAGAGTGAAGACGGCGACCACACCGCGCTAGAGAATGTGGGGTCATTTGGAAGCAGGGTGATGTGACGATGGCTGACTGACTCCTCCCCCACCCTCTCTCTCTCTCTTGCACAAAATAACCAATCCCTCTCTCCCCCGTACAAAATTGTCAATCCCTAAACCCACGAGATCCTTCTCCTCTCGTCCATGTTTTTCCAGCTCTCTCATCAAACATGTTGTATCTTCTCCTTCCATGTATACAGAATCCAGATGCACACGCATCTCATGTATATTACATGTATCCATCTTTCTCACAAACCTAACTTCTTCCTCTCTCTTTCTCTCTCTATCTCTCTCTCTGTCTCGTTAGGTTTGTCTCCTACTCTCTCGTCCACACACATACAATCTTTCCTGCCCTATCTGCTCCATCTTCAAAAGCTCTCTCTACATGTTTCATTCACACATTGGGATATGTCAAAATGTTGCTTCTATATTGGCTGATGTAGAGTTATGGTTGTTTTTGTTGCATCCTATAAAGTAATAACTATGAAATGCATTTAGATTCTCATTTGACTGGGATTATGTGAGTTTGAGCATGTTGTGAAGTACTATAGACCCTGTATACATCTTGGGATTCGACAATGATTGTAGCTATTGAATTGTATAGACCATTACATTCGAAGTCAATAGCCTAATATATTTATTTCACAATTTCAACAAATGATTAGTTCACTACAAAATAAGAAAACAAATGTGTACTCCCTCCGTTTTTATTTAAGTCCGCGTATTAGCATTGGTCAAAGTCAAGTTTTGTAAACTCTCAGAAAGCTTATAACAAAAAATATTAACATATACCATAACAAATAAATACCATTAGATTCATTATTGAATGTACTTTCACATCATACATATTTGTTATGGTAAATGTTTATATTTTTCTATAAACTTGGTCAAACTTTAGGAAGTTTGACTACGGTCAAACCTAATATGCAGAGTTTACTACTACTACTCGCTAGTTGCTTAGCTGAATCACTCAACGCGCCACACGGGGAGTCCAGTGTCACAAAATTTTGAGGTCGGCGGGAAAATCTCCCGCGAGCCTAATTCGAGCAGTGGGAAGTTACCATCATAGCCTTCGGAACAGGCCTACAGATGACGCTTGGTAGGGGGCTGTTTTGGTAACTTCAAGTTCACCCTACCCAGCCAACCCCACCCTAGCACCCAGAGTAGTACACCTGAA
This sequence comes from Triticum aestivum, assembly GCF_018294505.1. Lineage (NCBI taxonomy): Eukaryota > Viridiplantae > Streptophyta > Magnoliopsida > Poales > Poaceae > Triticum > Triticum aestivum. Next base: position 61,019,058 of record NC_057803.1, on the reverse strand, counting down.
TACTCCCTATTTTCTATCCCCACCGCAAAATAGACTTCTCCACGGCACCGCAGCCTTCGTGCTCCTCCCCTTTACATCAGCACACTCATCCACCGCAGCGCATCTGCCTCATCGACGACCTCGTACGCCGCACTGGAGCCGGTCCATCGTCGTCGTCGTACACTGAGCCTCTTCCCCGGCATCGTCTTCCACGGTCTCGGATCTGCTTCCCGGAAGCCGACGCCAAGCGCAGAAGTACCACCGTCGTGGAAAATGAACTGACTCCCGTTGCCGACCATGACTCATAGAGGCCGCCGCGACCATCGTTCTCCTCCTCGATTGGTAATGTGTGTATTGAATCACTTAGCAGTACATGTGCAGTTCCAATTTTGTTCATACCAACCCTTCAAATTTCCAGGGTGCTATTGTTCCCGTAAAAGTAATTGGTTATAGCCTCCATTGTCCAACAGAATATTAGCTTGTAATTGTGCATCGCTCCTGTATCGCGCTGTTCTTGGGTAGGTTTTTCATCTGCAACCAATAGTGTGGCGAATGATGGAAAGGTTTTTAGAACTAGCAAGATTCCCATGTGTTGCACGCATCAAGATGCATTTGTATGAATAGTTTATCTTGTGGGAGAAAAGGATGAACGTGGGAAGGCCTTATTTGCAAATCTAGAGAGGGGTATGGGTATCTTTTTGCAAAATTCCCATTTGTTTCCTTCCTATCTGTCAAATATAAATCGGACGACCTATATTGCAAGAAAAAAAGTATAGAGAAAAAAGTAGACAGTAAAGGAAGTAGAGATAAATATAAATATTAAATATAAAATAAATATAACAGTAGAGAAGAGAGTAGAGATAGCATGTTGAGATTTTTAAAGCGCCACGCATTGCGATTCTGTTGGAGATGCTCTAACATGGCAGACGAGTGCTTTAATGTTGCCCACAAGATGCGCGAGTATTACTAGTAGTGTATTTTTATTGCCATGATGAGATTTTAAAACCACGAGTGCGAACATGCAGAGGAGCAATGAAGACCAAACACGGGATATTCGGGACATCTTCAAGGAGCGTGGCAAGTTAAAGAGGATCTGCACCGAACCTGTAAAACGAGCTTTGGTAAGTAACACCCATTCAATTACTTTCGTGTAGCTTCATGTTCTTCGATGTGTATATGTTGTAGTTTCTGTTTCTATTAAGCATGGTGTTCTTTGATGTGTAATAAGAAGAGTCTTAATCGTCCTAATGCTTTCGTTTTTAGCTTGATGTAGGAAGTGGGTGCTCTCACCTTGTAGTCTGTTTTTATTTTTTATTTTCCTTTTGAATTCACTTCTCCGAGTTCTGTTTATATGGCTTCTACTAAATGGATCTAGGTTGCTCTGAGTATTGATCTAAAAAAGAAGCAACTTCATGTCAGGATGCAGTTCCTGCGAGGAGGGAAGTATGGTCAACCTCGAGATCATGTTTCCAAAATGAGGCTGGATTACACACAAGGTGCCAGTTCCCTAATGATGCTGGATTAGACACAAGGTGCAAATTCCCAGATCATGCTAGATTACACACAAGCCAGGTGGAGTCGTCAGCTGTTCGTGTCCTCGTGGCATTAGTAAAGGCTGAAAGAAAGCGTGCAACAGCCCTTGAGAATGTAGCTGAGTTCCTGAAGAAGCGAAAAGAGCAATCAGATGCTCTCTTCACCCAAGCCAAAAAAGAGATGGAAGAAGCCAGAAATAAGCTAGCAGAGGCAGAGCAGGCTAGGCGTCTCCTACTATCTAAAACTGTTGTCAATACAAAATTTCCTTCATAATAGCTAGGTTCAAATGTTTATCCAGTCAGCATGCCTGTTGTGATATCCGTGCATCTACTGATGTGGCACAAAATGTTTTTTTTCGGGTCATGTAATAACAACAATTACTTTCCAAACAATAACAGATGAAGCATTGGACATGGTATAGTTCACGCGCAAGCCCGACATTCCAAGTTCAACTTCCACATCAAACTCATGTTCACAGATATATGCAATTCATACATAATGTCCACAACCATGATTCACTTCAAAGCCAAAAAAATGTGAGGAGAGTTATAAATAAAGAAAATCCTCTACTAGTTCCTGCTACCAGTGCGAGCACAACAAGTCAAGACCATGCGTAAATTAATTATATTTTAGTCATTTTTTGTGTTCTAAAATGCCTGCCGACTCGCGGAAGGACGTGTTGCCGGCACACGCGCGGATTCAATGAAGGCAGGCGGGGCAGTATTAAGCTGGTTGCACGCGGCGAGGAGGCGTGCTCAGCCGGGCCTGCAGCGAGTGTGGCCCTCTTGGCCGGCGCGTTGGTTCAATGCATGCACTATGACAGGTCGCGTCCGTGTCAGAGCAATCACTCCCTCTAGTCCTTTTTTGTTTGGGTATAACAAAATCTCGTTTTCCATTCACATTTTACAAGTAAAATTCGTGGACAAACTTTGACCAAAGTACGATGGGGACTAGTAAACCAGAATGGAGGTAGTACTTTTTTTAATCAAAGAAGGGTTTCCCCTTCCGATTTTCATTACTGAAAACCAGCATCTAAATCTAAACCATAGTATTTGCCCTAGAACTACTAGGTTCAACATCTCACAACATAAACCCATACAACCTCCATCGCAAAAAAAAAACCATACAACCATACGCCAAGGAGGTACGTAGTACTATGAATTCCATTTTCGCTCCATACCAATCGTTCTAAAAACTACTTACTACTTATAACGCGCCATTGAAAATAGGAACTCTTAACCCCACTAAAAAAATGATATTTTAAACGTGGCTACTCGATCTATGGCAACTGGCGAGCCACCGCGCTCCAAGTCGTCCACCTGTGGTCCCGACCATCAACTCCTACGGATCAAATTATCACGCGAGCTGACTATTCCTACAAAGGTGCTCCACCACGTACCCAGTACCCGCGAATGCAGCAATCGTGCACCTAGGGAGAGGCCGACTGTGTGTGTGCGCCTCTTCTCTTTGTATATGTAGTCCACCGTTTGTCTGGTGTCCAAAAATTATAATAACTACTAGCAATGTGCCAATGCGTTGCCACACGATCAAAGTAGATTAATACATATTCACCGATTTGATAAAAAAAAGTCTAGTTTTGAAATACGTATATCACTAAAAATATGTTATGTTTCACTCAAAATATATTCCTTTGGCGGTTTTGATGAGATAAGGAAGGAATGTTGTTGGTTTCAAGATTCGAGAAGTGGTATATGTCTAATTTCTACTCTTACTAGCAAGATGCCCGTGCGTTGCACGGAACATCAAGATCTTGTGGGAGAAAAGGATGAACGAGGGAAGGCCTTATCTGCAAATGTGGTGAAGAGTGCGGGTAAATTGCCATATTTTCCTTTCTATCCGTCAGATATAAATCGGACGACCTACATTGCAGGATGGCAGGCCCACCATCATCACCAACTCTATTTTTCATCCCTACTCTTGTAAAAAGCATTGTCGGTGATGATCATGTGCCTGCCATCCTGCAATATAGGCCGTCCGATCTCTATCTGACGGATAGGAAGGAAACTATGGCAATTTTGCAAAAAGATACCCACACCCCTCTCCACATTTGCAAATAAGGCCTTCCCTCATTCATCCTTTTCCCCCACAAGATAAACTACTCATACAAATGCATCTTGATGTTCCGTGCAACGCATGGGCATCTTGCTAGTTGTTGCAAAAAGCCCATGTGTGTGTGAGAGAGAGGGAGAGTGGAGGAGGACAGAGAGCATGTGTGACAAAGACACAAGGAGTGTGCGTGCGATAGGTATCAGCTTAAAATGAGGCGATAGTGTGTGTGTGCACGATCGAGAGGGCGTGTCTCAAGAAGGGAAGAAAAATCTACATAGATACAAGGAGCGGGAGAGAGACATGTATGCGATGGTGGAAGCATGAGTGTGCGGGTGTATAAACCTATCTAGAGGCTAGCTAGTCGATAAATGTTTGTGAGAGAAATACGAGTCGGGGTGCAAAAGTGAGAGTTTTGTGTGTGTGAGAGAGAGATGGTAGTCGGGAAGGGGAGTGGAAGCAGGAGTTGTGTGTGTGTGTCTGTGAGAGAGAGAGAGGAGACGGTAGTCGGGGTTGTCTGATCGGTAAACAAATGAATAATGTCAGTCTGGGATGGAGACGAAAAGGAGACCGCAACAAATGTTGCGTCTACAGGAGAGAGAGAGAGAGAGAGAGAGAGAGAGAGATAGAGAGAGTAATTTTAGTGTTATGAGTCATATGTAGAGACATATAGGGTGTGTGAGAGAATCCCATAGAGAGAAAGACAAAGTGAAAGACGAGTGGAGACTATGTGTGTGGCGGTGAAAAAGAAAGCTTAGGTACCGAGTGATACCAGAGAACAGTAGAGACATGAGAGATAATGAAAACTGTGTAATGTATAATGATAGGGAGAGTGTGACACTTCTCAAGGGAGACATCGAGAGACCATGTTTGCGAGGATAGGAGAAACATGAAGTGAGCGTGTGGGTGAGCTGGAGAAAAGAGAGTGATAGCTACCTGAAGGAGCATGCATGCGAGAGAGATGGGCGTGAAAGGAGTGAACAAAAAAGGGATTCAAATATTTGAATTCGAGATGATGATACATGTAATCCATACTCGAACCAAAATTGATCTATCAAACATGCATACTCATATGAATTCACGCACATCTATGTTATTTAATATATAGATATTACTGATCCATACATTTTAGTAGAACATAATTTGGTTAATTTTTTCGAATTCAACCTTAGATTTCGAGATCGTTGTATTTGTAAATCATATTATACATATAAAGGAGCAGAATTCTTTGTTGTGCTTTTGAAAATATATATATATAAATGATGTATATATAATGTAATTCCAATTCAAATGGATCCCGCCCGAAAAAAATAGAATACAAATGGGATTCGAATTGAGTTGGCACGGTAAACGTGCACTCTGCAAAATTTGAACGAAGCGGGGAAAGTCGCAGTAACCGCTTGAAACCAAAATCTGTGAGATGGAAATCACTACTGCCTATCCCTGCCACGCAAAGCCTATCTGCTGGATTTCTATAGATTTCAATAGGGGTAGGTTTGTAATTTCACCCAAACGTGACGTAACCGCCTCTACCCGGATTCATACATGGTGGGCGCCAAAACACAGTGTGTCCTTGGCCGAAATCGACTCCCTCCCCGATTCATATTCATACACGGTGGGCGCCAATAACAAACTCTCGTCGGCAAATATTCGGTGTATGCGAGATTACCGTCCTATCCCCAACCGACTAATGTTGCTGTGATATAGTAGAAATTTGAAACGGGGGCTAAGTTTGTAAATTTCCTCGCATTTGAGACAAGCGCGCCCTGAATACATGGTTCCCCCTTCCTCTCTACCTCCCTTTTCCCCATTCGTACTCCGTGGGCGCCAAAACACCCTCTCCACCCCACCCTCCTCCGTCCGCCGCCATCCGCCACCCCATCCACCGCTGTCCTCCTCCACCATGTCGGAGCTGATACCCCGACGCCGCCGTCCATTACAAGAGATCAACCTCTCTTATCCACGGCTTCGGACCGGGATCCTTGCATCCCGTCCTCTCCTTCATCCCCGCCGTCGTCCACCTTGCCTGCGCCGCTCCTACGACCGTCTCGTCCACCGTGCCCCGCCGCCATCGTCTACCCTCCTAGATCTACTTCCACACCGCCGACAGCCATCGCTACCGCAGCACTGTCAAATTCTCAGCAGATGTGTACACAGTGCCGCACCAGAGGCGGTACTCTTTCATATCTGCTCAACTTATTTATCGCAACAAGAAAATAGATCGCCACTACTTTACTCTGATTTCTTGTCATGGTTGCGAAGTTTCCTTTGTCCGGTTTGCACCTTCAGATCCGCCATGGCACGCTCACTCCCAATGATTATGGTTTTCCCCTTTTATATTCCACACTAGTTAAATCACAGTAGACTAAATTTCAAAATTGGGTCAGTCGATTTTTCAGAGCTCGTCAGAGTTCGCCGGTGCGATCGAAGGGGCTAGGGTGGTTGTGGGGCCTCGCCGAATGAAGAAAAATTGACGCGGGTGGGGGTTGGGCGGGGGTGGGGGTGGCGGAGGAACACAAGCGGTGGGGGCCGGTGGTCCGGCCGGCGGCCCATGCGGTGTTCTGTATGGGAAGAATCAGAGACGAGGAAGAAGAAGGGTTAGGAGACGTAGGATCTTCATCCAACCGCCTGAAATGGTCGAGAGACAGCTAGGAGTTGCATTCTTAATGCGCTCTGGTGCATCATGTGTGGGCACTACGCAACCAACATTTTATTATCCAAAATCTTCTTGCTCTTCTTTACCATGTTTCTCTTCCGTTCTTCTTTAATATGTACTCTCTCCGTTCCTAAATACAAGTCTTTGTATAGATTCCACCATAGACTACATATGGAGCAAAATGAGTGAATCTACACTCTAAAATGTATCTGGATACATCTGTATGTGATCCATAGTGGAAATCTCTACCAAGACTTATATTTTGGAACGGAGGGAGTATGATAGTACTACAGTATGTTCCTTGTACTGAAGATGAGTAGGGACATTTGCAGTGTAGAGGTCTATACAGTCGGTTGTGATGGACACTTTGAGCCTCTTAGATTCGTAGGATCTTGTAAACATAGGAATAGGATTTGTAGTGGCCTGCCGACTTGAATCCTGTAAGAATGGCAAGGAAATGCGGGGAGCTTTCGCCTTTGAGAGTTACACTGATATTAACAGTACCGCACCTTCACTTGAAGAGAGCTGGTATCCGAAGCCTTTCTAGTCATACCGGCAATACTAGCACATATATTCCAGCAAGTTCCACTTTGCTGATTTTACTCTGATGCTTAAGGTTTTCCCGTTATATCTACACTATGATTTGTGTAGTTGCTTTGTGTCGCACTAGCAGCAGTCCACTCTTGAAGCTAAATACTGCAATGACTTACAAAATTTGCACCAAGGCATCGAGTGCCATTCTGGATGCAATGAAACTCATACGCTATTGATTCTTGTTCAGAATATGATCCTAATGACTATTCTAACCTCGAGGAGTCAAAGGCAGATGGCTTGTCCTGTTCACCATCAAGGTGCATGTTCTAATTTGGCAATGTTTTATTGATTGCGGGTATCTTGCATATGTTGTCTTGCATTTTCTTCTACTTTGTTGCACAGCCATCTGCTTAGTTTACTCATCATATATGTCGAGATGCCATGCCCATCCATTATCAATACATATTCCATCTGTCATCATACCATGTTTTTCCACTCAAATGTTTTTCTTGTGCATCATACATCAAAAAGGAAGAGGGTGATTGCCGAACCCGAAGGAGCACCAGCAAAGTCCTTGAAAAATGTGGTGGTGCTAGAGAAATCAGATAGCACCCCACTTATATTGGCTGTACAACCAGTGACACAAAACGTAGGATCGACTCCAGCAGATTGTATCCATACTTCACTGGCCACACCACTAGCCCCACCACACAGGACCTGCACTCCAGCAAAAGGTATACCGATTTACTTTGCCATAGCACCAGCTGTACCACAGAAAAATCCCACTCCAGCAAAAAGTACAGCAAGTCCACCGGCCGAAGACCTATCCCAACTGCAGAGACGGCCAATTCCTGCAGATTGGAACCCCATTCCATTTATTCCCAGTTTAAAAGACAACGCTTTCAATGTTGTTAGGGACTACATGCATATATTCCCATCATGGGAAGATTATTGTGAAGACAAACACCATTTTCACATCTTCCTGTCCAACTTACGTGTAAGTGCTATTATTCATGGTTATTATTTTCCTGTTTTCTGCTGATTGAACACATCAATGATTTACATTACATTGTTGTAACTAGGCGAGGGTCAATCTGGATATTCATGACGAGCAAAGCTTGCTTGTGCTTTTCAAGGAAGCATTGCGGCAGTATCGGTGTTACCTGAGGAAATCACACTTTGATGGCAAGTCTATAAACGAATTTCCGGTGAAGTCTCCTGTGCTAAATTTAGAAGACATTGAATGGAAAAACCTTGTTATGCACTGGTCTTGTTCCCAGGATGACGTATTGTCTATGAAATCACATGACAATTTGAACTTCTACTTTTTCGCATGTGCCTTATGGATCTTTTTTGCAGGAAATCTGCTCGAAGAAGAATTCCGGTTTGACAAGAATGACAGGATATTGCAAATATGTTGTCCGCTGCTTTGCTCTTGTTAGTACCTGTTGTCCTATATCACTGTACTTGCATACATATCTGGTTCATTATGTGACAGCAGTATGCATGATAGCTTGCTTATCAATTGTTTGCTCCAAATTATCTGATCTGTATGAATGGTTACATTAGTGTAGAATATATCCAATGTCAATGTTTTTTTAGCTCTGCATTGTTCTTGTAAGTACATGATGTCCTTTATCAGTGTACTTATAATGACAGGTAGTTGTTCATGTACCATCACTCTGCAGCTTATTTTCCTTTACCCTCCATTTTCTACACATCAGATCTATATTTACTCTTACCATAAGGTTGGTACTGAAGAAGTTTAGCTGTGCATTGCTCTTGGTTGTACCTTTTGCCTGTATCGCTGCACTTACATTTATAGCTACTTGGTTATGTAGCATCACTCTTCATCTTATCTTAAATATTCTCCATTTTTCATATATTATCACATCTATATTTACTCTTAACAAAATGTAGAATAAAGGCAATGCTTTTGAAGAAGATTATGTGGTAAACTTCTTGAATTGCCCCCCACCCCCCATCAGCATGGACAAGGCCTTTATAGAGCCTGTCTTCACCAATAATGTAAGTTTGTCCATCTCAAGCCTTCAAACTTTGTTGTATATATTTGGTTAGGCATGACTGCAACAGCTGTTTATTTTTGGTGTTTGCATCAAATTGCTTGTTTAAAGTTTATTATGTAGTTCATAAACAAAAGTTTGTCCTTTCTCAATTTAAGTTTTCAGTTGTACAACCAAGTTCCTTCTTCATACCATGTAAATTAAACTATACAGAGCAAGTGATCTTCTTTTGCACTGCATGTATGCTTCTATTCTTCATCCATAATCCAGTGGTGTGGTGAACCTACCCACTACAGGACAATGTCATATTCTGCAATGTCTTAACTATGAACAATGTCATATCATTCTACTATTATTTAAACCGTCTCTTTATTTGCCAATCTAAAATGGTATAAATTGACAGCACACTAACCATTGATACTTATGAGTTCTTGATCTATAATCCAGTGGTGTCGTGAAGCTGCCAACTCCTTCACAATGTCATTTCCTGCCATGTCTTGACCTGAACAATACCATATTGTGTTAATGCAATTTTAAACTATGTCACTTTATTCGTCAGTAAGAAATGTGATGAATTGTCAACACTGATACTTTTATGTGCAAAACCTGTCATATGTTTGCTTGTTTATCTTTCAGAGTGAGGAAGATATAAGTGTTGAACAAGCGCAGTCTCATCATTTTGCTCAGCTGCTTGCGCTGCAGCTCCCCAGCAGGGCTAACCTTTCTTGAACTCTATTGAAGTGTTGTCGGTTTTGTATATTTTTTTGTCGGCGTGTTTATTTGCACCGGTGGCGATCTTTGATGCCCAGTGTATGTAATCTGATGTCTGCTTGTGCTTTGTTATCATAGTGGCGAACTTCGATGCCCAGTGGATGTAATATGCCGTAATTTCTTTATTGTATAGTCTAAGTTTTTTCTTATTCACGATGCTGCAGTTATTTTACTGTATATATATCCTGTCTTCGCAGTAAACCGGCCAAACCGTAAAATTATGGTACATAATCGGGCCGTCATGCAATCACGATGTAGGTTGGGCCTGAAACATGCCGAACAGCTCACGGGTCGGAAGCAGCCCGAAATGAACCCCGACCCATGATTGTGCGAATCAAATCACGGGCTTTTAACAGGCCAAAATTGTCTCGGTCCTTGTTTGGCCCAATCAGATATCGGCTGCGAGCAGGACGGATGCAAACCAGACCATAGTTAGGCCCAACTATATGACGGGCTTTTAACAGGTCGAAATTAATATAGGGCCGAAATGTTAAATGGGCCCTTAACAGGCCAAAACTAATATCAGGCCGAATTACTAAGTGGGCCTTTAGCAAGTGGGCCCAAAAGCATAGTGTCTAGTTGACGGGCCGAATCTGATATGGGCCATAATTGAGCCCAAAGCCTCTCAAAGGGCTGGACCTGATCTGGGCCATAAGTTGGCCCAGAACGTGGTAGGCTTTTAATGGGCCAGATCTCATATGGGCCACTATTAGGCCCGGAGCATGGCAGGCCATTAGTGGACCAGATCAAATATGGGCCGGCATTTGGCCCAAAACATGGCAGCCAGTTAATGGGCTGGCCTACTAGGGTCCTCAAAATCTTGTGGGCCTACAGCTGGGCCGGCCCATTAATGTCAGCGAAATCTCGTGGGCCTTTAAATGGGCCGACCCATTATGATCCGCAAGAATCTTGTGGGCCTTTACTTGGGCCGGCCCATTATGGCACACAAAAATCTTGTGGGCCTTTACCTGGGCCGGCCCATTATGGCCCACAAAATCTTATGGGCCTTTAGTTGGGCCAACCCATTATGGTCCGCAAAATCTCGTGGGCCTTTAGCTGGGCCGGCCCATTATGATCCGCAAAATCTTGTGGGCCTTCAGTTGGGCCGGCCCATTTAAACTTGATGGGCCGGTCCACGTGTCAACATATCATAGGCGCGTCTCGCCCATTGGATGAGTGACACATGTGCCAACGCGGACCTGACACATGTCTCCTCCAGCCAATGATGATTTTACACGTGGAAAATCCCCATTGGTCGGGGCTGTTAACGGGTTATTGGATCCAAAACCCGACCCGATAGCTTAACGGCGTTCCGTTACGGTGGATGCCACGTGTCAGTCACCCTTGACGAAAGCACTTTTGTGACGCGCGATTTATCGTCATGGAAGTGGACACTTCCGTGATGATAATTTTGGTAATGTCATGGAACACTTCTATGACAGCACAGGTATGACTATCTTGATTCTGTCATAAAATCGTCATGGATGTACATGCATGATAGAAAACGCGACCTACTGTGACAAACACGTATCATCACGGAAGTGTTTTTTTGTAGTGTTGGGGCCTTTTCCGGAGCTCCGCTGGAGGGGGCATCGATCACGGAGGGCCTCTACATGAACTCCATGGCCTCTCCGATGATGTGTGAGTAGTTTACCTCAGACCTTCGGGTCCATAGCTAGTAGCTAGATGGCTTCTTCTCTCTCTTTGGATCTCAATACAAAGTTCTCCTTGATTCTCTTGGAGATCTATTCGATGTAATCTTCTTTTGCGGTGTGTTTGTCGAGATCCGATGAATTGTGGGTTTATTATCAAGTTTATCTATGAACAATATTTGAATCTTCTCTGAATTCTTTTATGTATGATTGGTTTATCTTTGCAAGTCTCTTCGAATTATCAGTTTGGTTTGTCCTACTAGATTGATCTTTCTTGCAATGGGAGAAGTGCTTAGCTTTGGGTTCGATCTTGTGGTGATCGATCCCAGTGACAGAAAGGGAAACGACGCATATTGTATTGTTGCCATCGAGGATAAAAAGATGGGGTTTATATCATATTGCATGAGTTTATTCCTCTACATCATGTCATCTTGCTTAAGGCGTTACTCTGTTCTTATGAACTTAATACTCTCCCTCGGTGAAGCGTTGGTGCCCTAAGTTTTAGCATGCATGCTAGGTTAAGTCTCTCCCTCGATTAGGGTTGATAGTGCATAGCGGCGACTAACCCCTAGCCTAGAGGTCGGGCATGCATCTTTCTGTCTTCTTTGGTTCGCCGGGTACGTGGACACTTCTGCTGAACCGCTTGGGAGAAAGAAAACAAACCGGCGCTCCGGCCTCGGCCAGCCAAGACTGCTGGGGGCTGAAAACACAAGGATCTAACCACGGCAAGCCAAAGTTGCCGGGGGCTGTGGATTCAGATAAGTCCTTCATCCCCTGCTGTGCATTTCCGTATGGAACTAGGACAAATGAAACCTCGTTTTGCTCCAAGATCACCGTGCCCCCCCTTCTTCTTGTACCCAAGTCCCTGGGATAGAACCGGGTCGTAGACACGGTGGCGAGGAAATAAACGAAGGGCCTAACTCTACTTTGCCCTGCCTCCGCCAAAAGCGTGAGAATGGTCAACTGAAGTCAGGGGACGGCAAGGTTTCGCCTCCGCCAAAAGCGTGAGAATGGTCAACTGAAGTCACAGGCGACAATGTTTATCTTAAAAATAACAAGGATTTGTTCCTTGGCATGGCCTCTCTCACGCACAGAGAACCCAGCAAGCACCTTTTTTCATTAAAAACATCCTACACAGGTACAGTTCATACGGAAGTAAAAACATGAGCAAGGGGATTACAAAATTTAAATCTAACAAGTGCCCGCAGGCTTACAAACTAAAAAGAGATAAGATGCCCATAAGCCCTTTCTTGTCCCTCTCCTTAGAAGGTGGAACAAGATGGCAGGAGGGCGAAAAGAGCGACTAGGCAAGGTACGAGGAGCAGAAGGCACCAAGAGAACATCTTGATGCCAGGAAAGGAGCTGGAAGACGAGGCAGCGGGCCGGCAATACGCGACGAAGGCGTCGGTGCCCGCGTACTCTGACTTGACGGCCGCCACCCGCCTTCTTCGCCTTCTCCGGCCCTCCTACGCCAGCCGCCTAAGGAGACGACCGGGAGCGCCCCGATGGAGAGCTTGATGAGGATGGCCCTCGGCAGGCCGCATGGCATAGGGCGGGGCGACGCGATTATTCGAAGACGAGGTCGACGTGACCTTGCTCGACGCTCTCGTCGTCATTGTCGCTACCCTCCTCATCACTCCCGCTTGAAGAGGAGTCTTCATCATCGGAGGAGCTCTCCACGCAACACTTCAGGCGAGTTCCAAGATCTCCAAAGACCTTGACGGAGAGAAGGCCGCCCTCCATTAACTTGAAGTAGAGTATAAGCCCCGCCGTCAGGCTGTGGATGCGAGTGAACGTCTTCCATCCGCGGCGGAGGTACATGACGTGAGGAGAGGGGAAGTCGACGTCGACCCGCGTGCCGCCGTTCCCACAGCCCCTCATGTGCAACCTGAGAGTCTGGGGTGGACTGAGGTCCATCTCCCGAGCAAATGGGGTAGGGAGACAGAGGCGGCAATACGGTGGCTGCTATGTCTCGAGCTAGCGTTGGTTTTCCCCGAAGAGGAGGGGGTGATGCAGCACAGTAGCGTAAGTATTTCCCTCAGTTTTTGAGAACCAAGGTATCAATCCAGTAGGAGGTCACGCGCAAGTCCCTCGTACCTGCACAAAACGGTAGCAACTCGCAACCAACGCTAAGGGGTTGTCAATCCCTTCACGGTCACTTACGAGAGTGAGATCTGATAGAGATAATATTTTTGGTATTTTTGGTATAAAGATGCAAAGTAAAAATTAAAAGCAAAACAAGTAAAATAAAGTAATGGAGATTGATATGATGAGAATAGACCCGGGGGCCATAGGTTTCACTAGTGGCTTCTCTCAAGAGCATAGATATTCTACGGTGGGTGAACAAATTACTATTGAGCAATTGATAGAATTGAGCATAGTTATGAGGTTATCTAGGTATGATCATGTATATAGGCATCACGTCCGTGACAAGTAGACCGACTCCTGCATGCATCTACTACTATTACTCCACTCATCGACCGCTATCCAGCATGCATCTAGAGTATTAAGTTAAAAACAGAGTAACGCCTTAAGCAAGATGACATGATGTAGAGGAATAAATTCATGCAATATGATAAATACCCCATCTTGTTATCCTCGATGGCAACAATACAATACGTGCCTTGCAACTCTTTCTGTCACTGAGTAAGGACACCGCAAGATTGAACCCAAAGCTAAGCACTTCTCCCATTGCAAGAACTACCAATCTAGTTGGCCAAACCAAACGGATAATTCGAAGAGACTTGCAAAGATAACTCAATCATACATAAAAGAATTCAGAGAATATTCAAATATTATTCATAGATAAGTTGGATCATAAACCCACAATTCATCGGTTTCAACAAACACACCGCAAAAAGAAGATTACATCGAATAGATCTCCACGAGAGAGGGGGAGAACATTGTATTGAGATCCAAAAAGAGAGAAGAAGCCATCTAGATACTAGCTATGGACCCGAAGGTCTGAAGTAAACTACTCACACTTCATCGGAAGGGCTATGGTGTTGATGTAGAAGCCCTCCGTGATGGATGCCCTCTCCGGCGGAGCTCCGGAACAGGCCCCGAGATGGGATCTCGTGGATACAGGAAGTTGCGGCGGTGGAATTAGGTTTTTGGCTCCGTCTTTGGTCTAATGGGGGTACGTAGGTATATATAGGAGGAAGGAGCACGTCGGTGGAGCTCCGAGGGGCCCACGAGGCAGGGGGGCGCGCCCAGGGGGGCGCGCCCTCCACCCTCGTGACCTCCCCGGAAACTTCTTGGAGTAGGGTCCAAGTCTCCTGGATCACGTTCGGTGCGAAGAACATGTTCCCAAAGGTTTCATTCCGTTTGGACTCCGTTTGATATTCCATTTCCTTGAAATACTGAAATAGGCAAAAAACAGCAATTCTGGGTTGGGCCTCCGGTTAATAGGTTAGTCCCAAAAATAATATAAAAGTGGAAAATAAAGCCCAATATAGTCCAAAACAGTACATAAAGTAGCATGGAGCAATCAAAAATTATAGATACGTTGGAGACGTATCAGGCATCCCCAAGCTTAATTCCTGCTCGTCCTCGAGTAGGTAAATGATAAAAAGAGAATTTTTGATGCGGAGTGATACTTTGGCATAATTTCAATGTAAATCTTCTTAATCATGGTATGAATATTCAGATCCGAAAGGTTCAAGACAAAAGTTCATATTGACATAAAAATGATAATACTTCAAGCATACTAATTAAACAATTATGTCATCTCAAAATAACATGGCCAAAGGAAGTTCATCCCTACAAAATCATATAGTTAGGCTATGCTTCATTTTCGTCACACAAAGATGTTCCCAACTTCTATACCCCCGATGACAAGCCAAGCAATTGTTTCATACTCAAATAATCTCAAACTTTTTCAACCTTCACGCAATACATGAGCGCGAGCCATGGACATAGCACTATGGGTGGTATAGAATATGATGATGGGGATTGTGTGGAGAAGACAAAAAAGGAGAAAGTCTCACATCAACGAGGCTAATCAATGAGCTATGGAGATGTCCATCAATTTATGTTAATGCAAGGAGTAGGGATTGCCATGCAACGGATGCACTAGAGCTAAGAATGCTCAACAAAAGAAAACTAGTGGGTGTGCATCCAACTTGCTTGCTCATGAAGACCTAGGGCATTTTGAGGAAGCCCATCGTTGGAATATACAAGCCAAGTTCTATAATGAAAAATTCCCACTAGTATGAACAAGACAACTTATGAGACTCCCTATATGAAATCATGATGCTACTTTGAAGCACAATATATGAGACTTACTACATGAAGAACAAGGTGCTACTTTGAAGCACAAGTGTGGAAAAAGAGATAGTAGCATTGCCCTTTTTATTTTCTCTCTTTTTTTGGACCTTTCTTTTTTTCTTTTTGGCCTTTCTCTTTTTTGGGGCAATGCTCTAATAATGATGATCATCACACTTCTATTGATTACAACATAATGATTACAACTCGATACTAGAACAAGATATGACTCTATATGAATGCCTCCGGCGGTGTACCGGGATGGTGCAATGAATCAAGAGTGACATGTATGAAAAATAATGCATGGTGGCTTTGACACAAATACGATGTCAACTACAAGATCATGCAATGGCAATATGACAAAAGTAAAGCATGTCATGATGATGATGATGATGATGGAAGTTGCATGGCAACTTATCTCGGAATGGCTATGGAAATGCCATGATAGGTAGGTATGGTGGCTGTTTTGAGGAAGATATAGGGAGGTTAATGTGTGAAAGAGTGTATCATATCACGGGGTTTGGATGCAGCGACGAAGTTTGCACCAACTCTCAATGTGAGAAAGGGCAATGCACGGTACCGAAGAGGCTAGCAAATGGCGGAAAGGTAAAAGTGCGTATAATCCATGGACTCAACATTAGTCAAAAGAACTCATATACTTATTGCAAAAATTTAGAAGTCATCAAAAATCAAGTGCTACACGCATGCTCCTAGGGGGATAGATTGGTAGGAAAAGACAATCGCTCATCCCCGACCGCCACTCATAAGGATGCACAAGCCAGGTACACTTCATGCTTCAAATTTGTTACACAACTTTAACCATACATGCATGTTACGGGACCTGCTAACTTCAACACAAGTATTTCTCAAATTCACAACTACTCAACTAGCACGACTATGATATTATCACCTCCATATCTCAAAACAATTATCAAGCATCAAACTTATCTTAGTATTCAACCCACTAAAAAGAAAGTTTCACATATCTTAAATACCAAGTATATTAACATTAAGCAAATTACCATGCTATTAACGACTCTCAAAATAATCTAAGTGAAGCATGAGAGATCAAGTTTCTTTAAAACAAACCACCACCATGCTCTAAAAGATCTAAGTGAAGCACTAGAGCAAAAATTATCACGCTCAAAAAGATATAAGTGAAGCACATAGAGTAAACTATCAAGCTCAAAAGATATAAGTGAAGCACATAGAGTATTCTAACAAATTTCAATTCATACATGGCTCTCTCAAAAGGTGTGTACAGCAAGGATGATTGTGGTAGACTAACAAGCAAAGACACAAATAATACAAGACGCTCCAAGCAAAACACATATCATGTGGTGAATAAAAATATAGCTCCAAGTAAATTACCGATGAAAGTGGACGAAAGAGGGGATGCCTTCCGGGGCATCCCCAAGCTTTGAATTTTTGGTGTCCTAGGATTATCTTGGGGGTGCCATGGGCATCCCCAATCTTAGGCTCTTGCCACTCCTTGTTCCATAATCCATCAAAAGAATTCACCCAAAACTTGAAAACTTCACAACACAAAACTCAATAGAAATCTCGTGAGCTCCGTTAGAGAAAAAAAACAAAAGACTACTTTAAGGTACTGTAGTGAACTTGTTATTTATTTGTATTGGTGTTAAACCTACTGTATTCCAACTTCTCTATGGTTTATAAACTATTTTACTAGCCATAGATTCATCAAAATAAGCAAACAACACACGCAAAACAGAATCTGTCAAAAACAGAAGAGTCTGTAGTAATCTGTTACTAACGCAAACTTCTGGAACCCAAACAATTCTACCAAAATTAGACGACCTGGGAAATTTGTTTATTGATCAGCAGCAATTGGAATCACTATTTTATCACGTTCTGGTGATTTTTGACAATTCAGGCACTGAGCGCAAAGATTCTGGAAATTACAGTAAGATCAAATAAATATCTTCCAAGAAGATCTAATAGGTTTAACTTGGCACAAACACTAATTAAAAGATAAAACCACATCTAAACAGAATCTAGATGGATTATTTATTCCTAAACAAAACCAAAAACAAAAAACACAAAATAAAATTGGGTTGCCTCCCAACAAGCGCTATCGTTTAACGCCCCTAGCTAGGCATAAAAGTAAGGATAGATCTAGGTATTGCCATCTTTGGTAGACAATCCATAAGTGGCTCTCATGATAGATTCATATGGTAATTTTATTTCTTTCTAGGAAAGTGTTACATGCCCTTCTTTAAGGGAAATTGGAATTTAATATTCCCTTCCTTCATATCAATAATTGCACCAATCGTTCTAAGGAAAGGTCTACCAAGAATAATAGGACATGAAGGATTGCAATCTATATCAAGAACGATAAAATCTACGGGCACATAATTCCTATTTTCAACAATAAGAACATCATTAATTCTTCCCATAGGCTTTTTAATAGTGGAATCCGCAAGATGCAAGTTTAGAGAGCAATCATCAAAGTCACGGAAATCTAGCAAATCACACAAAGCTTTGGGGATAGTAGAGACACTAGCACCCAAATCACACAAAGCATGAAACTCATAATTTTTAATTTTAATCTTAATTGTAGGTTCCCACTCATCATGGAGTTTTCTAGGGATAGAAACTTTCAACTCAAGCTTTTCTTCATAAGATTGCATTAAGGCGTCAACAATGTGTTCGGTAAAGGCCTTATTTCGACTATAAGCATGAGGAGAATTTAACACGGATTGCAACAAGGAAATACAATCAATTAAAGAGCAATTTTCATAGTTAAATTCCTTGAGATCCAAAATAGTGGGTTTAGCAATATCTAGATTTTATTTCTTTCAATCCCTTTTTTATCAATTTCATCATCAGGATCTAAAAACTCAGAATTCTTAGAACGCCTTCTAGGTAAGGGAAGATCATAATAAGATTCATCAAGATTCACATTGCAAAACAACAATTTAATAGGGGACACATCAATAACTTTCAGATCTTCATCTTGATTCTCATAGTTATTCGGTTTAGCGGCCATCTTATTGACTAAGGTGGCTTGCATATCCGAAATTTCAGCGGTCATTTTTTCAAGATGAGCAATTTGGGCTCTTACACCATCAATTTCTTTGGACATATCATCGAGCTCTTTATTCATATAACTCATAAAACTCTTTTGTTCCTTAAGCTCATTTCTAAAGAAATTATTATGCTCAAATTGTAAGACCATAAACTTCCTGACATCATTTTCGATATCTTCTAGCCTTTTAAGGTGAAGATCACCAAAATAAGGTAAGGCCATCGTGACGAACAAGCAAGCAAACTAACACATGATCAAACAAAAGGCAAAGGGAAAAAGAGGAGGAGATTGGGAAAGAGAGGGCGAATAAAACGGCAAGGGTGAAGTGGGGGAGAGGAAAACGAGAGGCAAATGGCAAATAATGTAATGCGAGAGATAGAGATTGTGATGGGTACTTGTTATGTTGACTTTTGCGTAGGCTTCCCCGGCAACGGCGCCAGAAATGGCTCGTTGACGGGAGAGTAAATCTTGACTTGACTTGGTGTAGGCCTCCCTGGCAACGGCGCCAGAAATGGCTCGTTGACGGGAGAGTAAATCTTGACTTGACTTGGCGTAGGCCTCCCCGGCAACGGTGCCAGAAATCCTTCTTGCTACTTCTCGAGCTAGCGTTGGTTTTCCCCGAAGAGGAGGGGGTGATGCAGCACAGTAGCGTAAGTATTTCCCTCAGTTTTTGAGAACCAAGGTATCAATCCAGTAGGAGGTCATGCGCAAGTCCCTCGTACCTGCACAAAACGGTAGCAACTCGCAACCAACACTTAGGGGTTGTCAATCCCTTCACGGTCACTTACGAGAGTGAGATCTGATAGAGATAATATTTTTGGTATTTTTGGTATAAAGATGCAAAGTAAAAAGTAAAAGCAAAACAAGTAAAATAAAGTAATGGAGATTGATATGATGAGAATAGACCCGGGGGCCATAGGTTTCACTAGTGGCTTCTCTCAAGAGCATAGATATTCTACGGTGGGTGAACAAATTACTGTTGAGCAATTGATAGAATTGAGCATAGTTATGAGGTTATCTAGGTATGATCATGTATATAGGCATCACGTCCGTGACAAGTAGACCGACTCCTGCCTGCATCTACTACTATTACTCCACTCATCGACCGCTATCCAGCATGCATCTAGAGTATTAAGTTAAAAACAGAGTAATGCCTTAAGCAAGATGACATGATGTAGAGGAATAAATTCATGCAATATGATAAATACCCCATCTTGTTATCCTCGATGGCAACAATGCAATACGTGCCTTGCAACTCTTTCTGTCACTGAGTAAGGACACCGCAAGATTGAACCCAAAGCTAAGCACTTCTCCCATTGCAAGAACTACCAATCTAGTTGGCCAAACCAAACGGATAATTCGAAGAGACTTGCAAAGATAACTCAATCATACATAAAAGAATTCAAAGAAGATTCAAATATTATTCATAGATAAGTTGGATCATAAACCCACAATTCATCGGTCTCAACAAACACACTGCAAAAACAAGATTACATCGAATAGATCTCCACGAGAGAGGGGGAGACATTGTATTGAGATCCAAAAAGAGAGAAGAAGCCATCTAGCTACTAGCTATGGACTCGAATGTCTGAAGTAAACTACTCACACTTCATCGGAAGGGCTATGGTGTTGATGTAGAAGCCCTCCGTGATGGATGCCCTCTTCGGAGCTCCGGAACAGGCCCCAAGATGGGATCTCGTGGATACAGGAAGTTGCGGCGGTGGAATTAGGTTTTTGGCTCCGTCTTTGGTCTAATGGGGATACGTAGGTATATATAGGAGGAAGGAGCACGTCGGTGGAGCTCCGAGGGGCCCACGAGGCAGGGGGCGCGCCCAGGGGGCGCCCTCCACCCTCGTGACCTCCCCGGAAACTTCTTGGAGTAGGGTCCAAGTCTCCTGGATCACGTTCGGTGCGAAGAACATGTTCCAAAAAATAGCAATTCTGGGCTGGGCCTCCGGTTAATAGGTTAGTCCCAAAAATAATATAAAAGTGGAAAATAAAGCCCAATAAAACAGTAGATAAAGTAGCATGGAGCAATCAAAAATTATAGATACGTTGGAGACGTATCAGTGGCCGGCGCAGCCTGATGAAGAACTCGCGGGGCTGGTCCCCGACATGGCCCTCCATCAGGGCAGGCATCACTGGCGGAGGCGAGGCCGATGCGCCACTTCATCCCCCGAGCGCCACGGCGACCTCGGCCTCACCCCCTCCCCCTTCCCCTCGTGGCCGGCTCCGCCTCCATGAGCTCTTAGGGAGGAAGGACGCGCTGACGAGCAGCAACCCTCGCCGCCACCGTCAAAGGGCCGGCGCCTCCTCTTGCCAAGGCAGATGGAAGAAAGGAGCCGAAGTGAATGGAGACGGATGATGAAAGGATGTGGGATGCCATCCCCCTCCCCCTCCTTATAAAGGAGCGGGGTCGGGGCTTGGCCGCCCTACTCGGCCAATCCAGCCATCAGGGCCGCAGGGGATTGGGGCCGACCCGCTGCCCCAATCAGTGACGGCCCGGTTTCCTGCCTCCACCGCCTGCCACCTGCACGGGGGACACGTGGCAAGCAAGCGGAATCGAAGGGACGGGTGTGGCGACCGTTCCCCACCCCGTGATCATGGGGCACTGACGCCTTAAAGACCACGACCCGAGTCCACCCAAGTAAATGAGCCGTGCCTCTGCGCCTCCCTCTTTTTATGGGGAATGCGCGAGCCGCCTCTTTACCACGATGTGACGCATGCGTGTGGAAACCGCCCCATGCATGACCCCCACGTCATGCACGACCCTCCATGTCGCGCGTTCAACGCAGGTCGTGGGGAAGCGCATCGGACGAGAAGTTACTGTGGTAAAATCCGCCCCACCTGCCCACGCACCGTTCTGGGCCTAGCCCAACAACGCGGCACGCTTATGTGTGGCCCAGGCCCGAGGGCTCCTGTCGGTGTACAAAAGTAGGGGCTCTTCTTTTGACCCCTTTACTTGTGCACGGGCAGTCAAAGCCGCGCGCCACAGCCACACTTAGCAGGGCAGAGGAGGGAAGCCGGAGAGAAGCCGAAGCACAAGACAACCAAGGCAACGCCAAGACCAGAAGCGCAGGAGAGAAAGAGGGCGAGGTGGGCTCCCTCGGTAAGATCCTTGCCGAGGTAGCCTCCGCAGCCCCGGCAAGAGCCTTGCCGGGGCAACTTGCTCGATGCCAGCGGAGCAAGCCACCCTTGAGCCCACGGGCTCCAACCCAACCAACTACATTGGAACCAAGGCTCGGGAGGCGCCTCTGTGGTGGCATGCAAATCTTCGTCAAGATCATAAACATGTGAGATCATATGAGGACTAGAAGACGACGAGCCTTGGCGGGATCCTAGCCGAGGGAATCCACAAGGCCCCCGGCAAGACCCTTGCCGAGGATGACTACAACGCCACGGCAATACCCTTGTCGGGCCCCGGCAAGGCTCTTGCCGAGGGCATCAGCAGGGCCACTGCCAGGCCCGTGCCAGCCAAGATTCCACCACCGTTCCCAAGCAGCTGCTAGCTCAACCAGCTGGGCAGGCACCTGCCTGGCGACGGGCGGCCTCTACACCAACTCGGCGAGCACCTGCGTGCACCCCGTAGCTAGCTCAAGAACACAAGAACACTCAAATACATCCACCAAAGCAGGGACTAGGGTATTACGCATCTTCGCAGCCCGAACCTGGGTAAACGATCCGTGTGCTTTCTGCCAGACCCGTTGTTTGCACAACCTCACGCTCGCCAACCGTAGAAGGGATCCCAATGACCCCATAGGTGTCGTTTCCACCGACACTACGAATGCAACGAGAAGAAGCTCATCCATGGCCACGCTTTCCCTTGCACTTGTCGTCTTCATTGCGGAAGTAGTGGTCGAAGACGCAAGATGGATCGGGGCAGATCTGCTCACCGCCGGAGCTGTCTGATACGTCACCGTTCTCCTCCTCCATGGGGGCAGTTCGGCCATGGCATAGACCGATCGGCTTTGCTCCTTTGTTAGGACGCGTGCCATCCTCCTTTTCCGCTTCTCGACGATTCGGGCATGGTGGGCTTCCTCATCCAAGGCGTCGTGCGACTCTGCCTCCACCTTGAGGGCTACCAGGACTTCCTGCGTCATATGCCTCGCACGGCGGGCATGCCGCGTGACCTCAATGGGTGGCCCATAACACATGCCAACGTTGACCTCCGACTCAGAGCCCGACGCGATGGAGAGGAGGCACTAGCAAAGTGATTGTGCCGCCCCCCGGAGTTCCAGTTGATGGTCGCCGTGTCCTCGGTCATGTGCCTGAAGCCACTGTTCCCAGTGGATCCAAGAACCATTTGTGCATACACAATGGACTCCCGCAGGATTGAGTCTGGCAGCGGTCACACGCACTCCTCTCGGGAGCAGCGGAGAGCCATGCAGATGACCATCTCCTCCTCGTCCCTGCATGGGACGAGGTTTGAGTCGACAGATCGGAAGATCTCGAAGTCACATCCATTGACTGTCATGTCGGTGAAGGCCGGAGATCACCAAACAGGAGCTTCAAGACGGAGTGGAGTGGAATGGCTAGGGTTTGGTCTGGAATGCGAATAGGGACGAATATATGTGGTGTCGGGTGGACCATAGTGAACCTGATCCTATGTGGTGGACACATTCGGGCATCCCATATTCACCCCACCTATAGGCTGGGTATGGGGTTGACGGTCAACATGGACATTTGGGTTGCGTTTGGGTCATTATTCTTGCCAAGGTTGTATGTCTTTTTTCAACATACTCAAGTCCAAAATGTTAGAGCCCCAGTTGGATGACTTTTTTTTGGAAATTTTGGGTCTAAATATAATGTCATCGGTAATGCTATTCAACTGACGTTCGGTGAGGGGATGACAAATCGAACGTTTTTTATGGTAATTTATATTGTCGCGAGGATGACTACTTAATTGGTAAACACAACAAATCCTATAAAAAAACCTGAGGCGCATTCATCATACTTGTCAATTAGACGTGTCATCCTCGGTCAATATAAATCTTCATGCAAATCCTTTTCAGTTTCCTTGCGTCCCAACTGATGTTCGCTGGTTAAAAGGGTCCAATGACCAAGTGGCCAGCTTGGTAAGCTACCAATAGAAATTACAATTAAAAAGCGGATTTGCTATTTTACAGTCGAGTGTTTTTGAAAAAAAAATGAACACATGTTTTGTGAATTTTTTTTTCAAAAATCGGTCTTTGGAGACCAACTCGGAGCACCAGCTCAGGTCGGTTCGTCGTAACCGCCTTGTTCAATGGCCGAACCTGATGGCTGACGCCTAACCCTGCCTCCTCTCTCCGCCCGCCGCCGCCGCCTTCCAATCCTCCGCTCTCCTCGTCCGCACCCGCAGCGGCCGCGCCCAAGCGCCGACGGAAGGATTACTACGCTACGCTGAGCGTCTGCCGCGACGCCACCCTCCCGCGCAACGCAAGGTGCTTGCTCTCTTCCCGCCTCCCCCTATCTCTCGTGTTGTCCAACAATACAAGTAAACGGATTCATCCCTAATTCGGTTCGAAATCCTCGCAGGATTCGGGGGACTCGCGGAGCCTTTTGATCTCGGCATTGTTGATTCCTAATCAGGCGAGACGCCGACGGCGATTCTGGGTTACCCACCGGCCACCTGATCTACCCTGTCCACGCCTCAAAAGGTCGAGGTCGCCGGCCACACTCACCACCGCGGCTCCGTCCCGGTACAGGTTGCTGCCCCATTACAGCCGGTTGGCTAGGGGAGTACTGCGGATATGTCGGTCTTAATCGTCACCAGCGAGGGCGATCTCGTTGTCGATCTGCACACCGATCAGTGCCCCCGAACCACCTACAACTTTCTCAAGCTCTGCAAGATGAAGTACTACAATGGGTGCCTGTTCCACAAGGTGGCCAAAGATTTCGTGGCACAGACCGGGGACCCGACCGGGACCGGCGCCGGCGGCGATTCCGTCTACAAGTTCCTCCACGGTGACCAGGCTCGGTTTTTCAACGACGAGATCCACCCGGAACTGAGGCATTCAAAGATCGGCACCGTCGCGATGGCAAGCGCCGGCAAAAACCGCAACGCCTCGCAGTTCTACATCACGCTGCGGGACGACGTGGAATACCTCGATGATAAACACACTGTGTTTGGGGTAGTTGCTGAAGGTGAAGGTCTTGACACACTGACGAAGATAAATGAATCATATGTTGATGCTGATGGGAGGCCATTCAAGGACATAAGGATTAAACATACTTATGTGTTGTATGACCCTGACGATGATCCTGCTGAGCTTGCTGAGCTTGTTCCTCCAAATTCGCCCATTGGAAAGCTGATCGACGAGATTGGAGAGGAGCGCTTAGAGGATACTTGGGTCCCTCTCGATGAAACAGTGGACCCTGCGCAGCTTGAGGAGATGATCCGCTCTAAAGAAGCACATACGAATGCCGTGATCCTTGCGAGTATCGGAGACATTCCAGATGCCGAGGTCAAGCCACCAGACAATGTCTTGTTTGTTTGTCAACTCAACCCAGTGACACAGGATGAGGATCTGTATACAATCTTTTCTCGTTTCGGAACCGTGACATCGGCCGAAACAATCCGCGACTACAAGACTGGTGACAGCCTGTGTTATGCTTTCGTTGAGTTCGAGGCAAAGGAAGCCTGCGAGCGTGCACACAGGGATATGAACAATTGTCTGATTGATGACCGAAGGATTCAAGTTGATTTTAGTCAGAGCGTTTCAAAGTTGTGGCGACAGTTCAGACAGGGCACGCGGAATGCAAGTAAAGATGGGTGCTTCAAAGGTCATGCCCCTGACTACCAAGCCCGAGATCTGGATAAGGGTTTTGAGAAGAAAAACAAGGACCGAGATTATGTTCTGAAAGATGAAAACACTCAGCGAGGTGGCAGTAACCGTCGCAGTTATGATTTAGTCTTTGATGAGGACGGTGCTAGTGCTGGTAATAAGCAAGATCGTCGAAATGGCGATCGAAGAAAGGCCCAGAAATTGGGCGATTGGCGATCAGAGGTACCACACAAGCGTGATCGTGATAGGAACAACAGGGAGAAACTCCATACTAGCAAGGAAGGGGGGCGGAGGCGCGATGACCACATCAGTTACGATAGATCTAGTGATCGAAGCTATAGTAGGCGCAACAATCTTTCCCTCTTTCCCTCCCTATATATCCCTCCCTATATATATATATAGCTTCTGGTCGTCCGTCGTCGCTGGCGTTTTGCGAAAAAGCCCCTCGGTTTATAAAAAATCAACCCGCAGTCCCTGTTTTAGTATGGGTCTCTATATAACATTACATTTTGCAGAAAACCCCCTGTATTCATTAGATTTGCATTCGCTATCCTCGTAGTCTTATCCATTTCGATGGCGATGGCGATGGTGCGACGGGTTTCTCTGGCGACGGCGGCGGCGACGGGTTGAGGGCTGCGGGGATGCCGCGGCGAGGAGGGGAAGATGCTGCGGAGGCGACACAGTGAGGTGGGGCAGTGGCGGTTGTGCGGCAAGGCAGGGCAGGTCCGGCCGAGACGGCGCGCGGCGAGGCGGGGGAGTGGCGTCGCGGGGGAGGATGGAGGACGCCAGAGTAGAGGACGACAGCTCCCGCCGTCGCTGCTGTCCGCGCACACCCGCGTGCTCGCCTCCGTCCGCGCCCACGCCAGAGCGCTGCTTTCTGTGCACACCCGCGTGCTCGCCCTTCAGCTTGCCTCTGCCCGCACCCCACCACACGCGCGCCGGCCAGCCCAGCCACCGGGAACGCCCCCTTCCTCCTACCCCCGATCTAGATTTCCCAAAACGCCTCCCCAGACACCCGTAGGGCGCCCCGTCGATCCAGCTTCGGCTCCACAGCTGGCCAGCGCCGCACTACTGCCAAGGACGGTGCGGACACGCCGGCGGCGAGCACTTACTAGGTGACCAACACCTCCTTCTCTCTTCCTCTCAGCCTGCTGCTCACTCTGTACATACGCACTCGATGTGTCTGTGTTCAGAATTTCGGATTGGGCTGTGTACTTGCTCTTGCAACTTTTACTTGGGGAATTCTGAAATTCCACTCGCACGTGTGCTGGAATCGAGTCACTAAATGTCGTGACTTTGTACAGGCGCCAAGGGGAGTTCTGGTACCTTAGGATTTGTGGCAATTTCTTTGCGAGTTGCTAACCAGACTTGGCGAATTGGGGGCTTTATTCATGTGTTTGTTCGAGCTGGCCTGGTTGTGCCGGTTCTGCCTGAACAATTAAATATTTGAATGAACCATGCATATCTGTTCGTAATCGTTTTGCTCATGTCGGTATTTCTTGAATCAATTTCGTCCGCGCAAGTTCATGTGTTTGGGTGTTTTGATGCTAATCATGTGTACAATTGTTTGAAAATTCCTGTGACTGATCGTTGTGGATTGGTATTGGTTTAAGCCTACAGCTATTACTGGTATTTCTCAATGTGCAAGCTGAAATCACATTGTGAAGTGGTCAAGCGCCCTCTTGCCGGTGGACTGCTGGTCATCAATGCAGCACGTTGGGCTCCCGCAGCCACAACAGAGGAGCGGGAACTTGCAGCAGCATCTACGACACCCTCTCCACGAGCTGAAGGTAGGCCAGGTCATAGATGAGGACCCGGCGACGACCACCGAGGTATGCCCTCCTCTCCTTGCCCTTCAGGCTGTTATGAACAAGGCCACATGATCTTCAGTCTTCCACAAGTATGTTTTGCTTCATGTTCTGTCTGATCAGGTTTTGACAACAGGCTCATCTGCCTCGGATCCGTCTCCCTGTTGTTCCTGTGCTTCTCCCTCTATAGACACACATTGTCGAGCCGGTGATTGGAGAAGGATGGGGAGGCGATGGATATGGATACGGAGTCAGTGGATGAAGATGATGTCATGGCTGGGCTGATTTCTATTCATCGTGTACCGCCACCTGCTCGCGTTTCTGTCTCTCGCCTAGAACCATCAGCTAGAGGACATGTATTGTGCTGCTACCGGGGCCTTGACCTCATATTTATCGGGCATCTAATTTGTTGCAATTTGTCTCAACTAAACCCCACATCTCACATCTGTCTTTAGGTTTGCCCCCGTACTCCAACTGCAAGTGAGCAGCTTACTTGTGCAGAAGAAAAAGAAAGAGAAACCATCTCCCAAGGGACACTCCCAGTTCAAGATGAGCATGAAGCTGATATACTAAACTACCATCTCAAGATACTCCCTCTGTTAACATACTGAATGTTGTTAATGATAAGGCAGTAATTGAAGTTCCTCCTTGACGAACTAGCAAGATAGTAGCACAGTTTCTCCAGTGTAATCAAGCCCAACAACGCTGATGCACAAAAGGATGAGTTTGTCTTGAACTTGTTATATACCACTGATTTATCATCATGTTTTTCATGTTGATTTTTTTATCAAAGTACTTCTATTTTTTCATTCCAAATTATCACTGGACAGATTCTGTAGGCTTAACAAGGATTATTATGATAAGCTTTTATGGATTATATACACTGTAGAGGTTATTCCAAATGATTTACACGGAAGAAATTCATAGAACAACAGTCCAATTTAAAGGCAATGTGTAGTGCAAAGGAAACTTAAAATGCATCATTGCCCTGTTCTTTTATATATGTGTCTGGACTCTACTCAAGCAGCCAATCCTGACGAGTTATCGACACGGCAATAGATGTACTCATGTACGCGGCGCCAGGGATGGTATTTCTCTCTCCAATGCCCAGACAGGCAAAGGGCATTTTAAGGTCAAGTACCTTTATTTAGGTCGTGGTCTGAGCATACACTGGATGATGCACCCTTACAAAAATCTGGTTACTCTTCCACTTTCAGATTCATTAGCAAACTGTTCATGAAAATATGGATATTATATATGTAAAGATACACTTTTTACTTGACAAACGAAATCATATAGGTTCAGACTAAATTTCTGATGACCTTTTTCCATGATGCCCTGAATTTTGGTGATGAGAATGTCTGGTCATACTAATGTGTCAAGCAAAGAAAGTTACCTTTTAATGTTTAAGTGTATTTCCCCATAATAAAAACATGTTCATTCATGAGTTATTTCTTGATTTAGTGTTTCAAAATCTAAGTTCGCTGAGTAGCCAGAAATGATTGAAGCACTAGCTAGCTTCCATACTCACTACTCAAGTGGTATGTTTTTATGATGTTCGATTCATATTTATATTGATATGCTGAATTCATCCACCAGAA
The DNA here is from genome assembly GCF_018294505.1 of Triticum aestivum. Taxonomy (NCBI): domain Eukaryota; kingdom Viridiplantae; phylum Streptophyta; class Magnoliopsida; order Poales; family Poaceae; genus Triticum; species Triticum aestivum. The sequence goes on along the minus strand of NC_057803.1, from coordinate 60,990,348 downwards.
CCTAAATATGACATGTCCCTAGATCTTTATTTGAACTGATTTCTTATATGAGTACATGTTACAATTACTTAATTATCTAGCTTCTAGCTACACTTCCATTACTATCTTTTGTAGGCAGCTAGAAAATGAACATCCACGATGATGAGATCATAGAAGAAATGAACCTGCTCATCTTGACGAGTAATCGGCACGGCAACAGCTATAACCGTGGCAGCGTCCCCCAGGTAGGATATTGCTCTCTCCAACGCCCATAGTGATGAAGGTGCATTTTAACACCAAGTAGTTTTATTCACATCCTGGTTAATCAATACAGTAACATTCAATCATGTAAAGTTCTAGGAAATTGGGTTGACAGCTTTGTTTAACACTTAAATTGTTTAGTCTGATAAAATCACGCCTCACGCACAAGTTAACTCTTTTGCCTCTTGAATTTATAATCCTGTCAGTCTGTTTCAGGTGAAGTGGTGCTTGCTTTATTGCTGGGAATAATTAAGCTTATTGCATCTACAAGTGGGACAACATACAAGTTTATGCTTAAACTTGACCATTTTGTTTGTATTTTTCCTTCCGTTGCAATGCACGGGCATTTTTGCTATAATAATAGAGAGCTATTGCTTCTTACCACCATAATTTCGTCCGTTTTCGGTCCATCCGTCGTCCGTCCACTTATTATTTTCTATATCCGAGATGGTACTAATCTATCTGAGCCACTTTCGTCCGTACGTAAACAAAAGCTTCATTTGTTTGTTCCCTGCCGTGCAGGATGTGTATTAGGCCTGCCCTACACTCTTTTGGGCCTCAGCCACGGCCAATCTAGCACTCTTCCAATCTCAAAAATACTAACACGTCAAGCTTCACCAAGGCCCAAGTGGGCTCCTAATCAGCCTTTTCATGTTAATTTATTCATTAAAAAGATAGTCCCACATCGCTTTGTAGCAATAAATCCCACCAGTTTAAATATGTGAGCAAGTTGCCTAAGAACAAGCCTTCTTGGGAGTTAAATAATTGGAGGATGAGGCATGGATCTGTTGGAAAAACAAGAGAGGGACGAGCTTTGGCAGTGAGCAACATAACATTCAGGAACAGGATTTCTTGGGAAATTAATAAGTGTGAAGGGGAAGAGGCGCATGCATCTGACAGAGAAAAGAAAGAGCAAGCTTTCTTGCAATGGAAGGAGTAAGGAAGGACATGCAAGATTATACATGAAGTTAAAGGACAGTGCCACTGATCGTGCCTCCTCACCTATATACCAAGAGGTTTGGGTAATTCATTCATCTTTAATCTAATTGGTACTTCAATAAAGTACAAAATAGTCCAATACTCTCTCCATGAACCAACACCCCAGTTCCTACATTTTTTTAACGGCTTACGGATTGACACTAATCATGTGCCCGTTTTCCATGCCGAAGTCACATGTAAGAAGGCCTCAAGTCCCTCTACTGAAATCTAAGCTCAATCACAGGTTTTCCCTTTCCTTCAAGTTGTCATCTTATTTCAGGATTGGCATCACTAATAATGAGGAGGGTTTTTTCCATTCAATCAAATTATAATGCCGGCCGGGGAGGTCCTCCATGAGCGCTACTGAGCTGACATCGACTACTGCGACAAGAACGGGGTGAGATGATACAACCACCTTGTAAAAAGTGCAGTTACTAAATTATTTATGCCAACAAAAACACTGCAGCTGTTAAGCAAGACAGGAAAAGGTTATCTGCATCCTTCAGCGCAATTGGTTACTGCAAGAAGTGCAGTGTTTGTTTGATGAGATAGAAATCTGAAATCACATATGGTTCTGCAGATGCAGTAGCAACTTATATTTCAGTTGTGCATATGATAGCATGATCAACTCCCCCACCCCCAAGCTGATTTGATTCTATTTGGATCAATGGACTCACAAAAAGGGCATCTTCTAAAATTGTTACGATGCAACCATTTTTTCAGCTGGGCTTTGCAGTTATCTCATTTTCTATCTTTTCTTGGTTAGTTCTGGTACCCTCCTTCAAAGACACCGGCTGAGAAGGCAGCATGGAAGTTTGCAGAGGAAAATGGATTGGATGTGGTTGTGGTCAATCCAGGGACTGTTTTGGCCCCGATGATTCCGCCAAGGATCAATGCTAGCATGGCCATGTTTCTTCGCTTAATCTTGACAATGCTCTGGTCATAGTTTAAGATATTTTTCATAATTTTCCAGATAAAGAAATTTCTATAGTACTACTCTTTAATCATTATTAGTCCCTCTAGAATGTTTGCTGATAGGATAGCAATAATATCATGAGTAGCAGACTGAAGCAGGGGAAATTCATGAACTTGTGCAAACTGAACACATTCTTTTCCCGATGAAACCTTCATATAACATCTAAATTCATAAGCTTAAGAATCAGAAAACGAATGAGCCATTGGGTTAAGGATTTGTTGTTTTTCCCGTTGCAACGCACGGGCATTTGTGCTAGTCGTGACTATAGCGGCAAACAGCAGAGCAAGAGCAGACGTAGGGATGATTTTTAATATGAACGAAGAAGACCATGAGCTTTTTTTGTGTGTTAACAAAGAAGATCAGGAGTTGATTAAGGTATAAGGGAAGATGATGACTGTAGATATATAGGGCGATTGCCAAGGAGAAGCAGCAGCTACTGAGAGGCATAGAAGCGAAGACTCTGGACACCGTGAGAAGCAGATGCACGGGGCTGTATCCCTGTCAGTTTTTGGTCATCTGTTTTCTGTTGTACATTGAGTTTGTGGTGTCGCTTGTGATCCAAAATTGACACAAATAGGAGTAGCTTATATGTTTGGAGATCTGGCCATGGTTGAATATTTTGTTTTCACAAAGACTCGTATCAGCCTGTGATTGTTCAGTGGCTACCTTTGTTCTCTCATTGTTCCAACCTGGCTTATAAAAAATTGAAATAAGAGATGGGTTTTATTACCTGCTCCCTCCATTCCAATGAATAAAGATTTCCAAATCTAACTTTGATCTTAAATTTGATTAATAATATATATTTTTGTGACATCAAAATTATACCATTGAAAAGTTCATTCAAATATGAATTCAAAGGTATATTTGTTTTCACATGTAACCCTTGGTCAAATTGAAAGTTCTTTTGAATATGGCAATGCCACCTCCATCAATCCACCTACCCTCCACAACCGGCCTAATTGTCGATGCTGGCACCCCCACGGCCAGCGTCGCCGCCTCGTCATTGCCACCCGACCATTTTTGACTTGGGCGGTTGCTCCTTGCGAATTGGTTCACACCACCCCGGCCATCTCTCTACCCCATTCCCCCTTTCGCACACCCAACAAAAACTCTGGAGGTCGTCATTTGAACTGTCGAGATGCCGTCACTCTACCCCTCCCACGTATCATTTCATCTTTGGCTCGCCCAGTCGCCTCCTTGCGAAACCCGGCGAATTTCCTGAAAACTTAGAGCATCTCCAACAGCTCAACAAAAAAAACCCAACAACTACCTATTGGAACTCCCCAATAACACTTCTCCCGTTACTGGGGATAAATCTTCCCCAATACCTAACCTGACCTATAGGTCCCACTTGGTGGTGGCACGACAAACAACAGCTATGGCGTGGAGGTCGTTCGCGATGGGCGATGGTGGTGGCGCGGGAGGTGGTGGCGACGACAGTCGCCGGTGATTGATGGTGACGGGGTGGGTGGTGGAGATTGGTGGTGGCAGTGTTGGGGGACGTAGCAGAATTTTAAAATTTTCTACGCATCACCAAGATCAATCTATGGAGTCATCTAGCAACGAGGGAGAGAGGAGTGCATCTACATACCCTTGTAGATCGCGCGCGGAAGCGTTCAAGAGAACGGGGTTGATGGAATCGTACTCGTCGTGATGCAAATCATGGATGCCTAGCGCCGAACGGACGGCACCTCCGCGTTCAACACACGTATAGTTGGAAAGACGTCTCCTTCAACTAGATCCAGCAAGGGGAAGGAGAGGTTGATGAAGATCCAGCAGCACGACGGCGTGGTGGTGGAAGCAACGGTGATCTCGGCAGGGCTTCGCCAAGCACAGGGAGAGGGAGGAGTGTCACGGGAGGGAGAGGGAGAGGCCAGGGGCTAGGGTGCGGCTGCCCTCCCTCCCCCCACTATATATAGGGTCCCTAGGGGAGGGCGCCGGCCCTAGGAGATCCAATCTCCAAGGGGGGGCGGCCAAGGGGGTGGCTTGCCCCCAAGCCAAGTGGGGCGCCCCCCACCCCTAGGGTTTCCAACCCTAGGCGCAGGGGGAGGCCCAAGGGGGGCACACCAGCCCACTAGGGGTTGGTTCCCCTCCCACTTCAGCCCATGGGGCCCTTCGGGATAGGTGGCCCCACCCGGTGGACCCCCGGGACCCTTTCGGTGGTTCCGGTACAATACCGATTACCCCCGAAACTTTCCCGATGGCCGAAACTTGACTTCCTATATATAAATCTTCACCTCCGGACCATTCCGGAACTCCTCGTGACATCCGAGATCTTATTCGGGACTCCGAACAACTTTCGGGTTACCGTATACTAATATCTCAACAACCCTAGTGTCACCGAACCTTAAGTGTGTAGACCCTACGGGTTCGGGAGACACGCAGACATGACTGAGACGACTCTCCAGTCAATAACCAACAGCGAGATCTGGATACCCATGTTGGCTCCCACATGCTCCTCGATGATCTCATCGGATGAACCATGATGTCGAGGATTCAATCAATCCGCATACAATTCCCTTTGTCAATCGGTACGTTACTTGCCCGAGACTCGATCGTCGGTATCCCAATACCTCGTTCAATCTCGTTACCGGCAAGTCACTTTACTCGTACCGTAATGCATGATCCCGTGATCAACCACTTGGTCACATTGAGCTCATTATGATGATGCATTATCGAGTGGGCCCAGAGATACCTCTCCGTCATACGGAGTGACAAATCCTAGTCTCGATTCGTGCCAACCCAACAGACACTTTCGGAGATACCTGTAGTGTACCTTTATAGTCACCTAGTTACGTTGTGACGTTTGGCACACCCAAAGCACTCCTACAGTATCCGGGAGTTGCACAATCTAATGGTCTAAGGAAATGATACTTGACATTCGGAAAAGCTATAGCAAACGAACTACATGATCTTTGAGCTATGCTTAGGATTGGGTCTTGTCCATCACATCATTCTCCTAATGATGTGATCCCGTTATCAATGACATCCAATGTCCATAGTCAGGAAACCATGACTATCTTTTGATCAACGAGCTAGTCAACTAGAGGCTCACTAGGGACGTGTTGTGGTCTATGTATTAACACATGTATTACGATTTCCGGATAACACAATTATAGCATGAACAATAGACAATTATCACGAACAAAGAAATATAATAATAACCATTTTATTATTGCCTCTAGGGCATATTTCCAACAGTCTCCCACTTGCACTAGAGTCAATAGTCTAGTTACATTGTGATGAATCGAACACCCATGCAGTTCTGGTGTTGATCATGTTTTGCTCTAGGGAGAGGTTTAGTCAACGGATCTGCCACATTCAGGTCCGTATGTACTTTACAAATATCTATGTCTCCATTTTGAACACTTTCACGAATGGAGTTGAAGCGATGCTTGATATGTCTGGTCTTCCTGTGAAACCTGGGCTCCTTGGCAAGGGCAACAGCTCCAGTGTTGTCAGAGAAGAGAGTCATCGGGCCCGACGCATTGGGTATGACTCCTAGGTCAGTAATGAACTCCTTCACCCAGATTGCCTCTTGTGCTGCCTCTAAGGCTACCATGTACTCCGCTTCACATGTAGATCCTGCCACAACGCTTTGCTTGCAACTGCACCAGCTTACTGCTCCACCATTCAAAATATACACGTATCCGGTTTGTGACTTAGAGTCATCCAGATCTGTGTCGAAGCTAGCATCGACGTAACCCTTTACGACGAGCTCTTCGTCACCTCCATAAACGAGAAACATATCCTTAGTCCTCTTTAGGTACTTCAGGATATTCTTGACCGATGTCCAGTGTTCCATGTCGGGATTACTTTGGTACCTTCCTACCAAACTTACGGCAAGGTTTACATCGGGTCTGGTACACAGCATAGCATACATGATAGACCCTATGGCCGAGGCATAGGGGACGACACTCATCTTTTCTCTATCTTCTGCCGTGATCGGGCATTGAGCCGTGCTCAATCTTGTACCTTGCAATACAGGCAAGAACCCCTTCTTTGACTGATCCATTTTGAACTTATTCAATATCTTGTCAAGGTATGTACTCTGTGAAAGACCAATGAGGCGTCTCGATCTATCTCTATAGATCTTGATGCCTAATATATAAGCAGCTTCTCCAAGATCCTTCATTGAAAAACACCTGTTCAAGTAGGCCTTTATGCTTTCCAAGAATTCTATATCATTTCCAATCAACAGTATGTCATCCACATACAATATGAGAAATGCTACAGAGCTCCCACTCACTTTCTTGTAAATGCAGGCTTCTCCATGTCTGCGTAAATCCAAACGCTTTGATCATCTCATCAAAACGAATGTTCCAACTCCGAGATGCTTGCACCAGCTCATAAATCGAGCGTTGGAGCTTGCACACCTTATCAGCATTCTTAGGATCGACAAAACCTTCTGGCTGCATCATATACAATTCTTCCTTAAGGAAACCATTAAGGAATGCCGTTTTGACGTCCATTTGCCATATCTCATAATCATAGAATGCGGCAATTGCTAACATGATTCGGACGGACTTCAGCTTCGCTACGGGTGAGAAAGTCTCATCGTAGTCAACCCCTTGAACTTGTCGATAACCATTAGCGACAAGCCGAGCTTTATAGATGGTTACATTACCATCCGCGTCTGTCTTCTTATTAAAGATCCATTTATTTTCTATGGCTCGCCGATCATCGGGCAAGTCAGTCAAAGTCCATACTTCGTTTTCATACATGGATCCTATCTCGGATTTCATGGCTTCCAGCCATTTGTCAAAATCTGGGCCCGCCATTGCTTCTTCATAGTTCGAAGGTTCACCGTTGTCTAACAACATGATTTCCAGGACTGGGTTACCGTACCACTCTGGTGCGGAACGTGTCCTTGTGGACCTACGAAGTTCAGTAGCAACTTGATCTGAAGTTTCATGATCATCATCATTAACTTCCTCTCTAGTCGGTGCAGGCACCTCAGGAACAATTTCTTGAGCTGCGCCACTTACCGATTCAAGAGGTAATACTTCATCGAGTTCTACTTTCCTCCCACTTATTTCTTTCGAGAGAAACTCTTTCTCTAGAAAGGATCCATTCTTGGCAACAAAGATCTTGCCTTCGGATCTGAGGTAGAAGGTATACCCAATAGTTTCTTTAGGGTATCCTATGAAGACGCATTTTTCCGACTTGGGTTCGAGCTTTTCAGGTTGAAGTTTCTTGACATAAGCATCGCATCCCCAAACTTTTAGAAATGACAGCTTAGGTTTCTTCCTAAACCATAATTCATACGGTGTCGTCTCAACGGATTTCGACGGAGCCCTATTTAAAGTGAATGCGGCAGTCTCTAAAGCATAGCCCCAAAATGACAGCGGTAAATCGGTAAGAGACATCATAGATCGCACCATATCCAATAGAGTGCGATTACAACGTTCGGACACACCATTACGCTGAGGTGTTCCAGGCGGCATGAGTTGTGAAACTATTCCACATTTCCTTAAGTGTGTGCCAAATTCGTGACTCAAGTATTCTCCCCCATGATCTGATCGCAAGAACTTGATTTTCTTGTCACGTTGATTCTCAACCTCACTCTGAAATTCATTGAACTTTTCAAAGGTCTCGGACTTGTGTTTCATTAAGTAGACATACTCATATCTACTCAAGTCATTAGTGAGGGTGAGAACATAACGATAGCCACCGCGAGCCTCAACACTCATTGGACTGCACACATCAGTATGTATGATTTCCAATAAGTTGGTTGCTCGCTCCATTGTTCCTGAGAACGAAGTCTTGGTCATTTTACCCATGAGGCATGGTTCACACGTGTCAAATGATTCATAATCAAGAGACTCCAAAATTCCATCGGCATAGAGCTTCTTCATGCGTTTGACACCTGTGTGACCAAGGCGGCAGTGCCACAAGTATGTGGGACTATCATTATCAACCTTACATCTTTTGGTATTCACACTATGAATATGTGTAACATTACGCTTGAGATTCATTAAGAATAAACCATTCACTAGCGGAGCATGACCATAAAACATATCTCTCATATAAATAGAACAACCATTATTCTCGGATTTAAATGAGTAGCCATCTCGAATTAAACGAGATCCTGATACAATGTTCATGCTCAAAGCTGGCACTAAATAACAATTGAGGTTTAAAACTAATCCCGTAGGTAAATGTAGAGGTAGCGTGCCGACGCCGATCACATCAACCTTGGAACCATTCCCGACGCGCATCGTCACCTCGTCCTTCGCCAGTCTCCGCTTATTCCGCAGCTCCTGCTTTGAGTTACAAATGTGAGCAGCCGCACCGGTATCAAATACCCAGGAGCTACTATGAGTACTGGTAAGGTACACATCAATTACATGTATATCACATATACCTTTAGTGTTGCTGGCCTTCTTGTCTGCTAAGTATTTGGGGCAGTTCCGCTTCCAGTGACCACTTCCCTTGCAATAAAAACACTCAGTCTCAGGCTTGGGTCCATTCTTTGACTTCTTCCTGGCAGCTTGCTTACCGGGCGCGGCAACTCCCTTGCCGTCCTTCTTGAAGTTCTTCTTACCCTTGCCTTTCTTGAACTTAGTGGTTTTATTCACCATCAACACTTGATGTTCCTTTTTGATTTCCACATCTGCTGATTTCAGCATTGAATATACCCCAGGAATGGTCTTTTCCATCCCCTGCATATTGAAGTTCATCACAAAGCTCTTGTAGCTCGGTGGAAGCGACTGAAGGATTCTGTCAACGACCGCGTCATCCGGGAGATTAACTCCCAGCTGAGTCAAGCGGTTATGCAACCCAGACATTTTGAGTATGTGCTCACTGACAGAACTATTTTTCTCCATCTTACAACTGAAGAACTTGTCAGAGACTTCATATCTCTCGACCCGGGCATGAGCTTGGAAAACCATTTTCAGCTCTTCGAACATCTCATATGCTCCGTGTCTCTCAAAACGCTTTTGGAGCCCCGGTTCTAACCTGTAAAGCATGCCGCACTGAACGAGGGAGTAATCATCAGCACGTGACTGCCAAGCGTTCATAACGTCTTGGTTCTCTGGGATGGGTGCGTCACCTAGCGGTGCTTCTAGGACATAATCTTTCTTGGCAGCTATGAGGATGATCCTCAGGTTCCGGACCCAGTCCGTATAGTTGCTGCCATCATCTTTCAGCTTGGTTTTCTCTAGGAACGCGTTGAAGTTGAGGGCAACATTAGCGTGGGACATTTGATCTACAAGACATAGTGTAAAGATTTTAGACTAAGTTCATGATAATTAAGTTCATCTAATCAAATTATTCAATGAACTCCCACTCAGATAGACATCCCTCTAGTCATCTAAGTGAAACATGATCCGAGTTAACTAGGCCGTGTCCGATCATCACGTGAGACAGACTAGTCAACATCGGTGAACATCTTCATGTTGATCGTATCTTCTATACGACTCATGCTCGACCTTTCGGTCTTCCGTGTTTCGAGGCCATGTCTGTACATGCTAGGCTCGTCAAGTTAACCTAAGTGTATTGCGTGTGTAAATCTGGCTTACACCAGTTGTATTCGAACGTTAGAATCTATCACACCCGATCATCACGTGGTGCTTCGAAACAACGAACCTTCGCAATGGTGCACAGTTAGGGGGGACACTTTCTTGAAATTATTACGAGGGATCATCTTATTTAAGCTACCGTCGTTCTAAGCAAATAAGATGTAAAACATGATAAACATCACATGCAATCAAATAGTGACATGATATGGCCAATATCATTTGCTCCTTTTGATCTCCATCTTCGGGGCTTCATGATCATCGTTGTCATCGGCATGACACCATGATCTCCATCATCATGATCTCCACCATCGTGTCTTCTTGAAGTTGTCTCATCATCTATTACTTCTACTACTATGGCTAACGCTTTAGCAATAAAGTAAAGTAATTACATGACGTTTATATTGACACGCAGGTCATAAATAAATAAAGACAACTCCTATGGCTCCTGCCGGTTGTCATACTCATCGACATGCAAGTCGTGATTCCTATTACAAGAACATGATCAATCTCATACATCACATATATCATTCATCACATCATTTTGGCCATATCACATCACACGGCACATGCTGCAAAACAAGTTAGACGTCCTCTAATTGTTGTTGCAAGTTTTTACGTGGCTGCTATAGGTTTCTAGCAAGAACGTTTCTTACCTATGCAAAAACCACAACGTGATATGCCAATTTCTATTTACCCTTCATAAGGACCCTTTTCATCGAATCCGATCCGACTAAAGTGGGAGAGACAGACAACCGCCAGCCACCTTATGCAACTAGTGCATGTCAATCGGTGGAACCAGTCTCACGTAAGCATACGTGTAAGGTCAGTCCGGGCCGCTTCATCCCACGATGCCGCCGAATCAAGATAAGACTAGTAACGGCAAGCAAATTGACAATATCCACGCCCACAACTGCTTTGTGTTCTACTCGTGCATAGAAACTACGCATAGACCTAGCTCATGATGCCACTGTTGGGGGGCATAACAGAATTTTAAAATTTTCTATGCATCACCAAGATCAATCTATGGAGTCATCTAGCAACGAGGGAGAGAGGAGTGCATCTACATATCCTTGTAGATCACGCGCGGAAGCGTCCAAGAGAACGGGGTTGATGGAGTCGTACTCGTCGTGATCCAAATCACCGATGACCTAGCGCCGAACGGACGGCACCTCCGCGTTGTGATGCCCCCGATTCAATCGTACACTAATCATGCACGCAAATGTGTACGATCAAGATCAGGGACTCACGGGAAGATATCTCAACACAACTCTAAAACTTAAATAAGTCATACAAGCATCATAATACAAGCCAGGGGCCTCGAGGGCTCGAATACAAGTGCTCGATCATAGACGAGTCAGCGGAAGCAACAATATCTGAGTACAGACATAAGTTAACAAGTCTGCCTTAAGAAGGCTAGCACAAACTGGGATACAGATCGAAAGAGGCGCAGGCCTCCTGCCTGGGATCCTCCTAACTACTCTTGGTCGTCGTCAGCGGCCTGCACGTAGTAGTAGGCACCTCCAGTGTAGTAGGGAATCATCGTCGACGGTGGCGTCTGGCTCCAGGGCTCCAGCATCTGGTTGCGACAACCAGGTAGAAGGGAAAGGGGAAAAGAGGGAGAAAAGCAACCGTGAGTACTCATCCAAAGTACTCGCAAGCAAGGAGCTACACTACATGTGCATGGGTATATGTGTAAGGAGGCCATATCAGTGGACTGAACTCTGAACTGCAGAATGCCAGAATAAGAGGGGGATAGCTAGTCCTTTTCGAAGACTACGCTTCTGGTAGCCTCCGTCTTGCAGCATGTAGAAGAGAGTAGATTGAAGTCCTCCAAGTAGCATCTCCAAGTAGCATCTCCAAGTAGCATCTCCAATCGCATCGCATAGCATAATCCTACCCGGCGATCCTCCCCTCGTCGCCCTGTGGAAAAGCGATCACCGGGTTGTCTGTGGAACTTGGAAGGGTGTGTTTTATTAAGTATCCGGTTCTAGTTGTCATAAGGTCAAGGTACAACTCCAAGTCGTCCTGTTACCGAAGATCACGGCTATTCGAATAGATTAACTTCCCTGCAGGGGTGCACCAACTTACCCAACACGCTTGATCCCATTTGGCCGGACACACTTTCCTGGGTCATGTCTGGCCGCGGAAGATCAACACGTCGCAGCCCCACCTAGGCACAACAGAGAGGTCAGCACGCCGGTCTAAACCTAAGCGCACAGGGGTCTGGGCCCATCGCCCTTAGCACACCTGCACGTTGCGTACGCGGCCGGTGAGCAGACCTAGCAACCTCCATTACAAAGGAAGTTGCGTTAACGCAGTCCAACCCGGCGCGCGCCACTCAGTCGCTGACGTCACGAAGTGCTTCGGCTGATACCACGACACCGAGATACCCATAACTACTCCCGCATAGATGGTTAGTGCGTATAGGCTCGTAGCCAACTCAGATCAAATACCAAGATCTCGTTAAGCGTGTTAAATATCCGCGAACGCCGACCAGGGCCAGGCCCACCTGTCTCCTAGGTGGTCTCAACCTGCCCTGCCGCTCCGCCACAAAGTAACAGTCAGGGGCCGTCGGGAACCCAGGCCCACCTCTACCGGGATGGAGCCACCTGTCCTTTCAGCCCCCTCACCAGAATCACTTGCGGGTACTCATCGAGCTGACCCGACTTTAGTCACCATCTGTACAGTATGTATGTATAGTATATACCCGTGATCACCTCCCGAGTGATCACGGCCCAATAGTATAGCAAGGCAGACTGACAAGGATGTAGGGCCAATGATGATAAACTAGCATCCTATACTAAGTATTTAGGATTGCGGGTAGGGTATCAATGATTGTAGCAACAATGACAGGCTATGCAACAGAATAGGAATAACCGAACAGTAACATGCTACACTACTCTAATGCAAGCAGTATAGAGAAGAATAGGCGATATCTGGTGATCAAGGGGGGGGGCTTTCCCGGTTGCTCTGGCAAGAGAGAGGGGTCGTCGGTGATGTAGTCGACCACAGGGGCATCAGCATCGTCACGGGGTCTACCGGAGAGAAGAGGGGGGGAGAAACAGTAAATACATAGCAAGCAAGTGCATAACAGGACAACAAGCAGAGCTAGACGTGTTCTAACGCGGTAGTAGCTGTTACCGACGAAGGGGGAAAGCATCCGGGAAAGTATTCCCGGTGTTTCGCGTTTTCGGACAGATGAACCAGAGGGGGAAAGTTGCGTGTTTGATATGTTAGGGGTGTGTGGTGGACGAACGGGCTGCGTATCTGGAATCGTCTCGTCGTTCTGAGCAACTTTCATGTTGAAAATATTTTAATCCGAGTTACGGATTAAAAGATATGATTTTCTAAAGATTTTATTAATTTCTGAGATTTAATTAATTATTTAATTAATTCGAAAATGATTTAATGACATCAGCATGATGTCATGCTGACATCAGCAGTCAACAGAGTTGACTGGTCAACCTGACCAATGGGTCCCACTGGTCAGTGACACATTTTAATTAAACAATTTAGTTATCCTGATTAATATGAATTAGGGGGGTGGGCCCCACTATCATTGTCTACTAAATTAACTAATTAACAGATCAGGTTAATTAGGTAACTAATGTGTAATTGGTTTAATTAGTAGGTTAATTTAATTAATCAAAATCAATTAAATTAATTATTTCTTAAATTAATTATTTCTATTTTTATTTATTATTATTTTTTTAATACGTTTTGGGCGTGGGCCCTATCTGTCATAGGCCCATAGGGGCCTATCGGGTTCGGGCGCTCGGGTGCGGATGTCACCCGAGCGGGTGCTGGGCAGCGGGTGCCCATCGGAGCGGACCCGAGGCGACGGGACGGGCGCGTGGGTGCGCCGGAGCGAAGGTGAGGCGGGTGCGGGGAGCGAGGGCGCGGCCCTGGCGCCTGGCGCGGCTAGCAGCGCGGTCGGTGGCCACGGCCGGCCGGGAAGGCGCGACGGGGCGGAGGGAACGGGGTGGAGCCGCTAGCGGACGTGGCCAGCCAGGCGAAGCGGCGTCGGCACAAACGGTGTAGGGGAAGGGGTAGGGGGAGATGGGGTCATACCCCCGGTGCAGGGGTTCATCGACGAGGCGCGAGGAAGCCGGCGGGGAACGGACGGGGAAGCAGTCCGGCGGCGTCGTGGTTCCGGCGAGGGGGGGCCCCGAGCGGCGGCGGCGTCGAGGCCGAGCCCCAGTTCCAGATCCGGGGTGGAAGGCGACAAGGCGGCGCGCGGACGGGCGTCGGGGCGAGGTGACGCCGGCGATCCGGCGACGGCGACGGCGCGAGCAATGGGGTCGGGACGACGAGCGGCTTCGGGTCGGGCAGCGCCGCGTGGAAGGAGAGGGGGCGCGGGGTCGAGGTGGTGGCGGTCAGCGGGGCGCGGACGACGGCGAGCGGCGACGCGGCGACGGGGGCGTCAGCTGCCGTCGGGGGGATGAGGCAAGGTCGGAGGGGGGGTCGCGCCGGGGCGGCGGGCGTTCAAGCCCGATCCCGATTGGATCGGGGAGAGGGAGAGTGGGGGCGCGAGTGGGGGGGGGAGTGGGGGTGTCGGTGCCTAGGGTTAGGAGTGGAGAGGGTTATGGGGGAGTGGGGACGGGCCGGCCTAGTCGGCCTGGTGGCCAGCTGGTTGGGCCAAGGCCCAGTTGGCCTGGGGGGTTTTCTTTTCCCTTTTTTTGTTAGTTTTCTTTTCTGTTTTATTTCATTTAAAAGTATTTAGGCATTTTATAAAATGTGTTTTCTGTACTATAATTACCTATGCCATTTTTGGCACAGCCCGAACATTTTAGTTTTAAGATTTGAAAACTTTTATTGTTTGCTTAATTTTTAAAGTTTGAACTTGGTTTCGAACTAGCGCGAGTTTATAAACAGTAATCCGAGGTGACGTGGCATCATTAGCGGAGGTTCACTGTAGCTTAACTATCCGGGCATCACAATTCTCCTCCACTACAAGAAATCTCATCCCGAGATTTAAGAGGGGAGTAAGGGGGGAAGGTTTGGTAACGAATATAGCGGGTCTTCTCATCCTGGCTTGCTCTTCTCGAAGAGGTCAATCCAATATATTGATGCCTTCATACTTCTGCTTCAGGTCAAAATGATGAAGTCGTCATCCTTTCTTCGGGATCTTCATCGTACTTACGAAAAGGATATGGGGGAAGACTCGGGAAGGGCGGGCCTTACCAGGTTGACTATCTGGTACATAACTCAGGGAATGGGGTAGGAAGTAACTCTCGAATTGAACTTAAGAAAATATCGAGAGTAAAGTAAGAAGGTACCATGAGAAGTTTCAAACGGATAGGCCATTGTTCGATGTCTGAAACAACATGCGAAAGGGGTCCAGAGCAATGAGATTGAGTATTGCGTCTGCTACCAAAATAGATCACTTGGGACGGTGGCCCCGTGAATTACATACGAGGCCGCACGCGAGGAACAACCTTGGGAAGAGGGGGTGCAGGAGAGTCAGGTTTCGATCCTGTGGAACTGTGGGTTATGGGCCCATCATGTGGTTGAAAGTAGGAAGGGGGCCGACATTTTGCACGGTCATGATAGTAAGGCGTGTCAAAGGGTAGCCTGTCAGATATGTCGGCAACAACATCGATACCAAGGGCGAGGGACGAAGAGAACCATTTCCTGCTCGTTGAACGAGGCGGAACCAATAGGCAAAGTTCTCGTCCATCGGTGGCTACCGGAATGTCATCAACAATAGTAACAGGGTTACACCAGACAAGATGGTACACCGAGGTGTTTACATGAGCAGGGATATTACTGCTTATATTATATAGATCACAAGAAGGTTTAAACAAACCAAGGGAAAGGAAAAGTGATTATTATGTTTAAACAGAACAATGGAAAGGAAAATGTGTTTAAACACATCTTTCAGGGGTAAATCCTTCCAAAGGACAAGCAGAGCATGATATCCATGATAGGATATAACGTAGAAAACCCTTCAGGAAAGGGGAGAGAAATATCATGACATTACCCATACAACGGTGTTAGGATAAATGATAAATAAAATTTAGCATCGTGCTTCAAATGTTCTTATTGAAGATCGGAGTACCACAGACATACTTCGAGATAGCATTGACATGGTCTTCAAGCAAAGGTCGGACTTTGGATACACAAAGGATCCGTCAGGAGCAACTTATAGAATAAGTCTTACAATTTCCTCATGGAAGAATGGCTAAACTTGCTAAAAAGGATTCTACAACAATAGGTCCTCCACCCAGGGGGGGGGTGCTAGGCATGACATCATGTTACCGGGTCATCAAAGGACCAACATCATAACTCTTGGAAAGTTGTCCCAACCATCATATCTGACCGAGATTCAGATCCAATTGGTGTCATGATGCCTCAGACTCAGGATGTCCGAGAAGAAAAGGCGCAACACAAATCGACGAAATGACATTGCAAGATTCTCGGGAAATGAACTATGGGAGCGGGTTCCTGAAACAATAGTTCATCACTACCCCAAGGAGGGGATGAGGAGGTGGCTGATAGACTCAGCAAAAATTCATTGAGATTTCCAAGAAGATGGGTTCCCACAATTATGCGGACAAGGAGATAACAGTTGTCGGATCTGATGATATAATGATCTATGCTCGAGGGAAACATACACAATTAAACATTGGTTGAAAGGTGCACCCGAAATATGGGCTTAGGTAGCATGATCAATGTTAGAATGGCGATGTAATAACCAAAATACTTAGAATGGAGTTATTGACCATTCACTTCAAAGCAATAGGGTTGCTAGGAATTTTAAATTCACACATCATAGTTCAATTGTCGGTATTCCGGTCAGAAACAACACGGGGACCAAGAAAAAGGTGATGGAGAGAAGTATCACTATTTCAAGAATTCTTAAGAGGTGGAGCATTCCTCACAACATTCTTGATAGAAAAGACAGTAATACTTCAAGGCAGAACACAACATTAGCTGGAGAGCAGGTGGTATTCATAATGTGGACAAGCTCGCGATGAAAGGAAGTCAAGGGTGTTGTCGATGATAATAAAAATCATCGAGGGCAAGGAGGGTATTTCTCATCATGAACACAGTTAACATCTCGAAAGAAATCAAAGTGTTGAAGGTGATCCGACACAATTGTCGAG
Organism: Triticum aestivum; assembly: GCF_018294505.1. Lineage (NCBI taxonomy): Eukaryota > Viridiplantae > Streptophyta > Magnoliopsida > Poales > Poaceae > Triticum > Triticum aestivum. The sequence continues at coordinate 60,973,519 of NC_057803.1, read as the reverse complement.
AGATTTCATGAAGGTGTAATTGATCGACGATGACAACAAGTCAAAGGAATGATGAAGCGAAAGGTTTTTGAAACCACTAGTACAATACAAACTTGAAATCAAAGATTGTTATTCAAGGCGAAATGATATGCCGAGGACGATCGTCGTAAGCTTAGCTATCATCGAAAGTTGTGCTCCGGGAATAAGGACCAGGTAGTACGGTTAAAATTTAGCATGATAATGATATAGCCGATCAGGCTAGGAATGACTTGATGGAGTATTAAAATTCTCAACAACAAAGTACTGGGAGTACTGAATCTCAGTGTTGATTCGATTCACAACCCGGTGTTTTCGGTTGACGACAACCTAGAACCCGTGGAGTGACTATGACGGGGAAAGGTATTACTTCATCAGAAATTCATAAGATGAAGTGCAATGGGTTGATATCCTTGAGATACCAGGGGGTAATACTCGAAGGTAGAGTAGAATAGAAGCTTGACAGGTGAAATGATGTGCAAAAGACAAGTAATTTAACTTGTCCGAGAAACGGGATCAAAGAAGAACAATATGGCCGGAACCACGATTGCAAAACATCAAATCCCAGATATAAGATGAAATTACACCAAGGGGATAATTAATTTAAGAGAAGCTTCCATGATAAGATCTACATCGTGTCCATGGGCATGAACACAAAGTTCAAGGTCGACTCCCACTTCTTCAATGCCTAACCTATCATTTACTTCTCGTTTTCGAAGAAGTTGTAGAGCAGAAAATTATCTGGTAAAAACACCAGAATGGTATGACTCGTGAAAACTTTCGGGTTCACACGGTTTAGAGAAGGCATATGTTCAACCCATAAGGGCTTCTTAGAAAAATATACCACAAGCTTCGGAGTAGATAATACAAGCTCGAAACTAGAGTATGGTTATCAAAGTAGAGGATACAAATTACCAAAGGCATTATATACCCATGGAAAGGCTCACAAGGTTATTGAATATGAAATACACTGTCGGATAACAATCCAACAATGGTTCGGGCGATCCACGACGAAGCTGATGTGAGTATCGGTACTCACTCAGAGGAAGAAGAATGCAGAGGCATCAGATTCAAGAATCACCTGGTTAGTCTGATGCTTAAATAGAAACAAATTATGGTTTCCAAAACGAAGGATCAGAAGCAGACGCTCTGATCAAGGATGGAAAAGTTGAAAACACTTAGTTTGAGAATCAATAAAGGTTAGAATTGCCGAGAACCAACTCATGTCCGGAATGACGCCTGATCCGGAAAGATAATCTTAAAAAGGATAACCTGATGACTGCGTGCGTACGCACACATTGAATCAATAGGCTCAAAATGACTAAGACAAGGGATGTTAACGAGGACTAGAAGTCATATGGAATTAACCATAATGCAAGCAGGCAAGAGTTTCAAGAGTAACAGGCTGCAGCGGATTATCGAAAGATCGAAAAGTACTCCGAAGAATTTTGTGAGGCACATGAACAATTGAGAAGAACGGATCCTTGATAAATGTGAGGAAAAACCGTAGGGGTTTTCATGCGAAATAAAACTGCAAGACAATAAACTCAAAGGATCTCGAGGCATCTTGTAACAACAAGAGCGACGAGGAATGATCAAGAGAATGACAAGTGCATGCAGATATCCATAGGGATATATCGATGGCAGTGAATTGCAAAGGCGATGAGCACAAGGGTCTCTGGGAAAATATCGAGGGATATCCTCAGAATCTTCTGACGAAGCAGGTGATCTTCCATAATGAGGGTTCTCCGGGGGAAATAGTTACGAGAACCTAGAGTTAGAGTTAGCAAAACCATTTAACCTGAATAGAAGAGAGATCAGAGTCCCAGAGTAAAGGTCGAGGAGTAAAAGATCCTAATACCACCCAATTGGCGACGTAGGCCCATGGGCCGCACAGCCAAGTTAGTAAAACAATTTTCATCGACTAGACTCAACTTCGGCCAAGGAGTTGGAAAGGGGGATTCCTACAGGCAGTCGGCTCTGATACCAACTTGTGACGCCCCCGATTCAATCGTACACTAATCATGCACGCAATGTGTACGATCAAGATCAAGGGACTCACGGGAAGATATCACAACACAACTCTAAAACATAAATAAGTCATACAAGCATCATAATACAAGCCAGGGGCCTCGAGGGCTCGAATACAAGTGCTCGATCATAGATGAGTCAGCGGAAGCAACAATATCTGAGTATAGACATAAGTTAACAAGTCTGCCTTAAGAAGGCTAGCACAAACTGGGATACAGATCGAAAGAGGCGCAGGCCTCCTGCCTAGGATCCTCCTAACTACTCTTGGTCGTCGTCAGCGGCCTGCACGTAGTAGTAGGCACCTCCAGTGTAGTAGGAATCATCGTCGACGGTGGCGTCTGGCTCCAGGGCTCCAGCATCTGGTTGCGACAACCAGGTAGAAGGGAAAGGGGAAAAGAGGGAGAAAAGCAACCGTGAGTACTCATCCAAAGTACTCGCAAGCAAGGAGCTACACTACATATGCATGGGTATATGTGTAAGGAGGCCATATCAGTGGACTGAACTGCAGAATGCCAGAATAAGAGGGGGATAGCTAGTCCTTTCGAAGACTACGCTTCTGGTAGCCTCCGTCTTGCAGCATGTAGAAGAGAGTAGATTGAAGTCCTCCAAGTAGCATCTCCAAGTAGCATCTCCAAGTAGCATCTCCAATTGCATCGCATAGCATAATCCTACCCGGCGATCCTCCCCTCGTCGCCCTGTGGAAAAGCGATCACCGGGTTGTCTGTGGAACTTGGAAGGGTGTGTTTTATTAAGTATCCGGTTCTAGTTGTCATAAGGTCAAGGTACAACTCCAAGTCGTCCTGTTACCGAAGATCACGGCTATTCGAATAGATTAACTTCCCTGCAGGGGTGCACCAACTTACCCAACACGCTTGATCCCATTTGGCCGGACACACTTTCCTGGGTCATGTCCGGCCGCGGAAGATCAACACGTCGCAGCCCCACCTAGGCACAACAGAGAGGTCAGCACGCCGGTCTAAACCTAAGCGCACAGGGGTCTGGGCCCATCGCCCTTAGCACACCTGCACGTTGCGTACGCGGCCGGTGAGCAGACCTAGCAACCTCCATTACAAAGGAAGTTGCGTTAACGCAGTCCAACCCGGCGCGCGCCACTCAGTCGCTGACGTCACGAAGTGCTTCGGCTGATACCACGACGCCGGGATACCCATAACTACTCCCGCGTAGATGGTTAGTGCGTATAGGCTCGTAGCCAACTCAGATCAAATACCAAGATCTCGTTAAGCTTGTTAAATATCCGCGAATGCCGACCAGGGCCAGGCCCACCTGTCTCCTAGGTGGTCTCAACCTGCCCTGCCGCTCCGCCACAAAGTAACAGTCGGGGGCCGTCGGGAACCCAGGCCCACCTCTACCGGGATGGAGCCACCTGTCCTTTCAGCCCCCTCACCAGAATCACTTGCGGGTACTCATCGAGCTGACCCGACTTTAGTCACCATCTGTACAGTATGTATGTATAGTATATACCCGTGATCACCTCCCGAGTGATCACGGCCCAATAGTATAGCAAGGCAGACTGACAAGGATGTAGGGCCAATGATGATAAACTAGCATCCTATACTAAGTATTTAGGATTGCAGGTAGGGTATCAATGATTGTAGCAACAATGACAGGCTATGCAACAGAATAGGAATAACCAAACAGTAACATGCTACACTACTCTAATGCAAGCAGTATAGAGAAGAATAGGCGATATCTGGTGATCAAGGGGGGGGCTTGTCTGGTTGCTCTGGCAAGAGAGAGGGGTCGTCGGTGATGTAGTCGACCACAGGGGCATCAGCATCGTCACGGGGTCTACCGGAGAGAAGAGGGGGGGAGAAACAGTAAATACATAGCAAGCAAGTGCATAACAGGACAACAAGCAGAGCTAGACGTGTTCTAACGCGGTAGTAGGTGTTACCGACGAAGGGGGAAAGCATCCGGGAAAGTATTCCCGGTGTTTCACGTTTTCGGACAGATGAACCGGAGGGGGAAAGTTGCATGTTTGATATGTTAGGGGTGTGTGGTGGACGAACTGGCTGCGTATCCGGAATCGTCTCGTCGTTTTGAGCAACTTTCATGTTGAAAATATTTTAATCCGAGTTACGGATTAAAAGATATGATTTTCTAAAGATTTTATTAATTTCTGAGATTTAATTAATTATTTAATTAATTCGAAAATGATTTAATGACATCAGCATGATGTCATGCTAACATCAGCAGTCAACAGAGTTGACTGGTCAACCTGACCAATGGGTCCCACTGGTCAGTGACACATTTTAATTAAACAATTTAGTTATCCTAATTAATATGAATTAGGGGGGTGGGCCCCACTGTCATTGTCTACTAAATTAACTAATTAACAGATCAGGTTAATTAGGTAACTAATGTGTGATTGGTTTAATTAGTAGGTTAATTTAATTAATCACAATTAATTAAGTTAATTATTTCTTAAATTAATTATTTCTATTTTTATTTATTATTATTTTTTTAATACGTTCTGGGCGTGGGCCCTATCTGTCATAGGCCCATAGGGGCCTATCGGGTTCGGGCGCTCGGGTGCGGATGTCACCCGAGCGGGTGCTGGGCAGCGGGTGCCCATCGGAGCGGACCCGAGGCGACGGGACGGGCGCGTGGGTGCGCCGGAGCGAAGGTGAGGCGGGTGCGGGGAGCGAGGGCGCGGCCCTGGCGCCTGGCGCGGCTAGCAGCGCGGTCGGTGGCCACGGCCGGCCGGGAAGGCGCGACGGGGCGGAGGGAACGGGGTGGAGCCGCTGGCGGACGCGGCCAGCCAGGCGAAGCGGCGTCGGCGCAGACGGTGTAGGGGAAGGGGTAGGGGGAGATGGGGTCATACCCCCGGTGCAGGGGTTCATCGACGAGGCGCGAGGAAGCCGGCGGGGAACGGACGGGGAAGCAGTCCGGCGGCGTCGTGGTTCCGGCGAGGGGGGGCCCCGAGCGGCGGCGGCGTCGAGGCCGAGCCCCAGTTCCAGATCCGGGGTGGAGGGCGACAAGGCGGCGCGCGGACGGGCGTCGGGGCGAGGTGACGCCGGCGATCCGGCGACGGCGACGGCGCGAGCGATGGGGTCGGGACGACGAGCGGCTTCGGGTCGGGCAGCGCCGCGTGGAAGGAGAGGGGGCGCGGGGTCGAGGTGGTGGCGGTCGGCGGGGCGCGGACGAGGGCGAGCTGCGACGCGGCGACGGGGGCGTCAGCTGCCGTCGGGGGGAAGAGGCGAGGTCGGAGGGGGGGTCGCGCCGGGGCGGCGGGCGTTCAAGCCCGATCCCGATTGGATCGGGGAGAGGGAGAGTGGGGGCGCGAGTGGGGGGAGTGGGGGTGTCGGTGCCTAGGGTTAGGAGTGGAGGGGGTTATGGGGGAGTGGGGACGGGCCGGCCTAGTCGGCCTGGTGGCCAGCTGGTTGGGCCAAGGCCCAGTTGGCCTGGGGGGTTTTCTTTTCCCTTTTTTTTGTTAGTTTTCTTTTCTGTTTTATTTCATTTAAAAGTATTTAGGCATTTTATAACATGTGTTTTCTATACTATAATTACCTATGCCATTTTTGGCACAGCCCGAACATTTTAGTTTTAAGATTTGAAAACTTTTATTGTTTGCTTAATTTTTAAAGTTTGAACTAGGTTTCGAACTGGCGCGAGTTTATAAACAGTAATCCGAGGTGACGTGGCATCATTAGCGGAGGTTCACTGTAGCTTAACTATCCGGGCGTCACACGCGTTCAACACACGTACGGTTGGGAAGAAGTCTCCTCCAACTTGATCCAGCAAGGGGAAGGAGAGGTTGATGAAGATCCAGTAGCACGACAGCGTGGTGGTGGAAGCAACGGTGATCTCGGCAGGGCTTCGCCAAGCACAGGGAGAGGGAGGAGTGTCACGGGAGGGAGAGGGAGAGGCCAGGGGCTAGGGTGCGGCTGCCCACCCTCCCCCCCCACTATATATAGGGTCTCTAGGGGGGGCGCGAGCCCTAGGAGATCCAATCTCCAAGGGGGGGCGGCGGCCAAGGGGGTGGCTTGCCCCCCAAGCCAAGTGGGGTGCCCCCACCCCTAGGGTTTCCAACCCTAGGCGCAGGGAGAGGCCCAAGGGGGGCGCACCAACCCACTAGGGGCTGGTTCCCCTCCCACTTCAGCCCATGGGGCCCTCCGGGATAGGTGGCCCCACCCGCTGGACCCTCGGGACCCTTCCGGTGGTCCCGGTACAATACCGATTACCCCCAAAACTTTCCCGATGTCCGAAACTTGACTTCCTATATATAAATCTTCACCTCCGGACCATTTCGGAACTCCTCGTGACGTCCGGGATCTCATCCGGGACTCCGAACTACTTTCGGGTTACCGTATACTAATATCTCAACAACCCTAGCGTCACCGAACCTTAAGTGTGTAGACCCTACGGGTTCGGGAGACACGCAGACATGACCGAGACGACTCTCCGGTCAATAACCAACAGCGGGATCTGGATACCCATGTTGGCTCCCACATGCTCCTCAATGATCTCATCGGATGAACCATGATGTCAAGGATTCAATCAATCCGCATACAATTCCCTTTGTCAATCGGTACGTTACTTGCCCGAGACTCGATCGTCGGTATCCCAATACCTCGTTCAATCTCGTTACCAGCAAGTCACTTTACTCGTACCATAATGCATGATCTCGTGATCAACCACTTGGTCATATTGAGCTCATTATGATGATGCATTACCGAGTGGGCCCAGAGATACCTCTCCGTCATACGGAGTGAAAAATCCCAGTCTCGATTCGTGCCAACCAACATACACTTTCGGAGATACCTGTAGTGTACCTTTATAGTCACCCAGTTATGTTGTGACGTTTGGCACACCCAAAGCACTCCTACGGTATCCGGGAGTTGCACAATCTCATGGTCTAAGGAAATGATACTTGACATTCAGAAAAGCGATAGCAAACGAACTACACGATCTTTGAGCTATGCTTAGGATTGGGTCTTGTCCATCACATCATTCTCCTAATGATGTGATCCTGTTATCAATGACATCCAATGTCCATAGTCAGGAAACCATGACTATCTTTTGATCAACGAGCTAGTCAACTAGAGGCTCACTAGGGATGTGTTGTGGTCTATATATTCACACATGTATTACGATTTCCAGATAACACAATTATAGCATGAAAAATAGACAATTATCACGAACAAAGAAATATAATAATAACCATTTTATTATTGCCTCTAGGGCATATTTCCAACAGGCAGCCGTTGACGGTGGCGGCGATGACACGAAGGATGGTGGTGGCGGCTGTCGCCGGCGGTGGTCCAACTAACGTGATGTGGCGCCTATTTGGGATTGTAATGGGTGAAGCCCAACTCCCCTCCATTTAAGGAAATGGGCTTTTTTATCACCAATAATTTATTGGTGGAAGGGAAACCGTTGGAGCATTTTTTCTCAAATGATAAGTGTCACACGTCAGGTGCGTGGTACTCCAGCCTTGATGTTTTTCGATGGCAATTCTAGTCACGCAACGATGATAAATTCCAGTTACACACGTCAAGTTTCTGTCAAACATAAACTGAAGCATAAAGGCTTTCATGCTTTCCAACTAAAGTTGATATCCTCGCTTAACTAAGTTTGCCACCGAAAACGTTCGGAGCTGCCATGTGCTCGTACCTGGCGTGTGACACTTATCAACTTTTTTTTTGTTTTTGCTCAACTCCCGCCAGTACGAGGAATTTATTTTGGAAAGGGGTTATTGGAGATGCTCTTAATTAGCAATTGCGTTTTTCCCATGCTTGGTGGACAGGGCCGGTGAGTCTATTCTGGGACATTTGTTGTGCTTAAAAGACCATGACATTCTGTAACACCCCGGATATGATTTACCCAATATGTACTCCAACTCTTGTCGTTTCCGGTGTTAAGTTATTTTATTTTCTCGGGTTCGGGTTTTTGTCTCCGTGTGTTGTTGTCGTTGTCATGCATCTCTTATCATGTCATCATGTGCATTGCATTTGCATACGTGTTCATCTCATGCATTCGAGCATTTTCCCCGTTGTCCGTTTTGCATTCTGGCGCTCCGTTCTCCTCCGGTGGTCATTTCTACCTTTCTTTCGTGTGTGGGGATTAAACATTTCCGGTTTGGACCGAGACTTGTCAAGCAGCCTTGGTTTACTACCGGTAGACCGCCTGTCAAGTTCCGTACCATTTGGACTTCGTTTGATACTCCAACGGTTAACCGAGGGACCGAAAAGGCCTCGTGTGTGTTGCAGCCCAACACCCCTCCACTTTGGCCCAAAATCCACCAAAACCCTCTCCATCATCTAGAGCGTTCGATCACGATCGTGTGGCCGAAAACCGCACCTCATTTGGACTCTCCTAGCTCCTCCTATGCCTATATAAAGACCCCCTCCGAAATCTCCTTCTTCTTCCCCGTCCAAACCCTAGATCCATCTCCACCCGCGTCGCCGGATGAAAACCCGGCCGACCGGACGTGTCCGGTCCGCCCCGCCGCCGCCACGTGGCGCGCTGCCACTCGCCGCCGCCCGGTGCCCACTTCACCGCCGCGCGGGCCCGCCTGGGCCCGGGGAGAGCCCCCCGGCCCGAGCCGCCGCCTCCCGCGGGCCACTTCCCCGCCGCCCGCGCCGGCCACCACCTTGCCGCGCCGGCCGGTGCGTCGACCTCGCCGCCCGGCGCCCTGCCGCCCCCTGGCCGGCGACCACTGACCCCACCGCCTCGTCCTAGCGCCGCCTCGGCCCCGGATCCGGCGAGATCCGGCCGGCCATCGACTCCGGCGAGCCCCACGCCGCCTCCCCAATGAACTCCGGCGGCCGACTTCATCTCCGGCGAGCTCGAGGATGAACCTCGGGAAGCGTGCAGATCTGAGATCCGAAATCTCGGGGTTGACTTTTGCCCCGAAATCCTAACTTTTGTCTATGTTCATCGCATTGTAACTCCGCATCCGTAGCTCCGTTTTGGGCATATAGCACATCAAAATGTTCGCCTCAGAGAGCACATCATTTCATCTCATTGCATCATTTTCATTTGAGTTCATCTTGATGCCCGAAATTCTGTTAGAAGAGTGCTATTTGAGATAATTGTCAGATCTGCTGCTCCAATTAGATATTTGTCATTTTTGCCATGATTATTGTGTGCATGATATGTCCCTGAACTCTTCATGAGTTTTGTTATATGTTTTGCCATCTATCCAGAGGTGCAACCCATGTATTTTTGTGATGTGTGTGGTGACTAGCACAAGCTTGCAAAGTGAGGCATTTGTTAATGCTGATTTCAGGGACTTAGCATTTCCACTAAGTCCTTGACCTGTTTATCTCTTATTGTCATATGTTCATCTTGTTTCCTAGTGATCCGTGCCTCTTTTGAGGATAATCAGTAAGGATGTTTTGTTAATCTTGTAGTGCTCTATCCATCCATGTCTTTGTTTGCAATTATGGAGCACCCTAGCTTGAGTCAATCGAGCTCTACTTTTGTCATTTCGTGAATCTGGGCAGATTGTCTACTTGTTAGCAATTTTGCCGAGGATGTTGTAGTTGATCCGTGCATGCTATGTTATTGTTCTTGCCATGTTTAGCTTGTATTTTGTGTATTCTTGATGGGTGTATGATTAGTTTGTCATGACATGCTCTGTAGTGAGTGCATCGAGCTCGTAAACATGCCTACTTGATATCTGTTTTCAGCATGCTCCAGTTTTCACTAAGTCTGAAAACTGATTATGTTTTTGCCATGTTCACATGCTTGCAAATGTATTTTCTGATCCCTTTTGGCTCAAGGTCACTAAGGGACTTTTGTTAAGCTCTTTGAGTAGCTCCATGCCATGCTTTACTTTGCCATGTTCAGGTCCTGTAGCATATTGTTTTCATGCTCCAAAGAGTGCTATCTGATCTGAAATTCCAGACAAGTGTTAATTTCACTAAGTCTGGAATCTGTTTACCAAATGCATTTTTGCCATGCTTGTTTGAACCTGTTAATGGATGAATTGGCCGTAGCTCAGTGCTAGTCTTTTGTTAAGCTTCATGAGTGGATCCCTGCCATGTATTTTTATGCCATATTTGAGTGCTGGAGCATGTTCATCTTGTTGCATTTAGATGGCTACTTACTGTAAATCGCAGAACGTGGTCATATTTGAATCGCTTGCCATTCCCAAACCGTAACTCTGATTTCGGCGTTCTTTATATCGTTTTCAAGCGATTTCATCTCATCTTTCCAGTGGAACACTTGGATTTCCAAGTTGAGGCCAGGTTCATGCATTCCTTATCAAATCTTGCATATGCATCACATTTTGCATTCCGCATAGCATACCATCTTTGCATCATGTTGTTCGAGTTTGCACGTGGTTGATTGTGTCCTTGTTGCTTGTTTGTCTTGTTTGGGTAGAGCCGGAAGACGAGTTCGCTAACGAGGAGCCCGTTGAGTTTGCTTTCGAGGATCCAGTCAACTCTGACAACTTTGCAGGCAAGATGATCATACCCTCGAAATCACTACTATCTTTGCTTTGCTAGATGCTCGCTCTTTTGCTATGCCTATGCTATGATACCTACCACTTGCTTATCATGTCTCCCAAATTGCCATGTCAAACCTCTAACCCACCATGTCCTAGCAAACCGTTGATTGGCTATGTTACCGCTTTGCTCAGCCCCTCTTATAGCGTTGCTAGTTGCAGGTGAAGATTGGAGACCGTTCCTTGTTGGAACATTATTTACTTGTTGGGATATTATTATATTGCCTTGTTACCTTAATGCATCTATATACTTGGTAAAGGGTGGAAGGCTCGGCCTCTCGCCTAGTGTTTTGTTCCACTCTTGCCGCCCTAGTTTCCGTCATATCGGTGTTATGTTCCCGGATTTTGCGTTCCTTACGCGGTTGGGTGATAATGGGAACCCCTTGATAGTTCACCTTGATTAAAGCTTTTCCAGCAATGCCCAACCTTGGTTTTACCATTTTCCACCTAGCCTCTTTTTCCCTTGGGTTTCCGGAGCCCGAGGGTCATCTTATTTAAGACCCCCCGGGCCAGTGCTCCTCTGAGTGTTGGTCCAACCGAGCGATGTCTGAGGCTACCAGGGGCAACTCTGGGCTGGCCTACCCGACGTCTGGCTCATCTGAGTGTGCCCTAAGAACGAGATATGTGCAGCTCCTATCGGGATTTGTCGGCACATTCGGGCGGTGTTGCTGGATTTGTTTTAACTTGTCGAAGTGTCTTGAAGAACCGGGAGACCGAGTCTGATCGGAATGTCTCGGGAGAAGGTCTATTCCTTCATTGACCGTGAGAGCTTGTCATGGGCTAAGTTGGGACTCCGCTGCAGGGATTTGAACTTTCAAAAGCCGTGCCCGTGGTTATGGGCAGATGGGAATTTGTTAATGTCCGGTGGCCACCAGGGGCAACTCTGGGCTGGCCTACCCGTACCTAAGACAATCTGAGTGTGCCCTGAGAACGAGATATGTGCAGCTCCTATCGGGATTTGTCAGCACATTCGGGCGGTGTTGCTGGATTTGTTTTAACTTGTCGAAGTGTCTTGTAGAACCGGGATACCGAGTCTGATCAGAATGTCTCGGGAGGAGGTCTATTCCTTCGTTGACCGTGAGAGCTTGTCATGGGCTAAGTTGGGACTCCCCTGCAGGGATTTGAACTTTCGAAAGCCGTGCCCGCGGTTATGGGCAGATGGGAATTTGTTAATGTCTGGTTGTAGATAACTTGAACCTTAACTTAATTAAAATGAATCAACTTTGTGAGTTACCGTGATGGTCTCTTCTCGGCGGAGTCCGGGAAGTGAACACGGTGTTGGAGTAATGCTTGCCGCAGGTTGCCCTCTAGTTACTCGTTCGCGCTTTGCCCTCACTTCCCGCTCTCTTTTGCGAACAGGTTAGCCACCTTATTTGCTAGTCGCTTGCTGCAGCTCCACATATTTACCTTGCCTTACCTATAAGCTTAAATAGTCTTGATCGCGAGGGTGCGAGATTGCTGAGTCCCTGTGGCTCACAGATTACTTCCAAACCAGATGCAGGGCCTGACGATTCCGTTCCAGATGACGCGCTTGAGCTGAAGTGGCAGTTCGACGAGGACTCACGCCGATACTATGTGTCTTTCCCTGATGATCAGTAGTGGTGCCCAGTTGGGTGATCGGGACCGTGTCGCATGTTGGGTTGATCTTTTATTTTGGCGCCGTAGTCGGGCCATGAGTGTTTGAATGTTGTAATGCTATTTATGTACTTTGTTTGACGTGGCGAGTGTAAGCCAACTATGTGTCTCCCCTTTTATCATCTATATTACATGGGATGTTGTGAAGATTGCCTAACTTGCGACATTACTTTCAATGCGGTTATGTCTCTAAATCATGCCTCGACACGTGGGAGCTATAGCCGCATCGAGGGCGTTACACATTCATATTTTAGGCTTGCCAAAGTTGAGAGAAGTAGTGACAACTGCAGCATGGTTCTTGTGGTATGAAAAACGAAAATTAATTCATGGGGAATCTACACAAAGTGCTGCTCAAATAAACCTGGCTGTGAGAGGTTTGTCGGCGAACTATGTTATTTCATGTGCTCCCAAAGTCAAGCAGAAGTCGGCAGTATAGATGAAAGCCTAGAACCGGATATGTCAAACTGAATTTTGATGCTGCATATGATATGGATACACTACAGGGTTCGGTTGGTGCTGTTCTTAGGGACCACAATGGCCGGTTCATAGTTGTTGTTCTTAGGGACCACAATGGCCAGTTTATAGCTGCTGCAAACGAAAAAATTGACATATGTTTTGATTCATTTACAGCTGAGGCAACTGCAATTCGGTTTGGCAGGAATCTTGCTTGTACGGTAGGATGCTGTAAAACTGAGATCAACTCCGACAATATTGAGGCCATCGAAGCTCTTGAAGACGAAAATTCTTCTTCAGTTGCTAGCGTAATTTTTGACGATTGTTATTTCATGTCACTGGATTTTAATCATGTTGTTTATGATCATTGTAATAGGGAAGCTAACCAGGTAGTTCATGAATTAGCAAGGTTAGCTAAATTTTCTACCCCTAGTTTTTGGATGGATACTGTCCCTAGTGTGCTTGTAAATGATGCCGCTGTTTTGGTGATTGAGTAAGAGATATTATTTGTAAAAAAAAAAGCAATTGCGATTTTCCAGTAGTCATTTTGTGGTGCTAGTAGTTTTTTTTTTTTCAATGCTTGGTGCTAGTAGTTAGAGTCGCAGCGTGGAAGCCACAGTGCGTTGCGAGTTTCACCGCAACCGGACTCGTACAGGGGTGCGCGGACAGCCACCGCCCCGTTCAATGGCCGCCGCGCTTTACCTCCCGGCGAACCCAAATCCTCCGCCTAACCCCACCTCAACCCTCCGCCAGCCGCTGCCGCGGCCTTCCACTTCCGGCGAGCTCCACTTCCGTCCCCGCCTAGTGCCCCGTCGAGCCCGCGCTCGAACCCATCTCCCCGCCGCGTTCGGGAGGCGACCGCCCGCGGCGGCTGCGGCCGAGCGCGGAGGGAAGGACTACTACGCCACGCTGAACGTCCGGCGCGACGCCACCATGAAGGAGGTCAAGAGCGCCTACCGCACCCTCGCGCGCAAGGTACTGCTCTCTCGCTTCCATCCTCTTCCATGCCCCTCTCGGCTGCTGCTGCTGCTGCTATTCTGTTACATCCAGTACAGTTTGCCTGTCTGTAATTGTATGAGTGTACAGAGACTAGAAGTAAGAGAGATAATGTGGTATGATTGAGTTGGGCCACTTGCATAATTCTCCGGTGCCAACCTGGGGAATTATCAGCATGTGCATCTATTTCACTACTTCCATCTTGTATTAAAAATGAGGTACATTTCAGAAAGCTGGTCGTGGCGATAGTACAGCAATGTTACAGCATGAGCATTTTTGACTCGTTGGGATTTGGCCTGGTCAAAAGTAAGCTCTCATAAAGATTGTAGTAATATGATAGAGATGTTCTACCCTTCACGGGATTCTGCAAAGCTATGCTAAATGTAATTTCAACTTAATTTTTCGGTTTCGTCCTAATTTTCAAATACATTCTGTTTTGTTAAAAGGAATGCCTGGATCAAGATACTGGGTTTTATCAATTTGTAAGATGATAATCCTGCATATTTGTGCCTCTTTGTGTTGAAGATTACCGAGCTATACATATGTAGTACAGTCTACAAATTAAGTCCCAATTGTGCATTTTTGGGTGTTCTCTTCAGGTAGACCCTACTCGTATTTTATCACATGGGGTGTTGATTTCCAAGATTCCACCCATGTATAGGTGGTGCTGGAGCTACAGACCGTGAAGAAAACACTTTCTTGGTTTGTTTTGTATTTCAGTACCACCCGGATATGAACAAGAGCCCTGGGGCAGAAGAAAAATTTAAGGAGATAAGTGCTGCATACGAGGTATTGTCTGCTCTCTGGTCTCTGCTGAAGTGCTAGGGATATGCTGAGTGTTAGACTAGTTATTATTTTACTCTTTGTAGTAAAGTGACCCAATTTTTCCCAGTGTGCTGCACTTTATGTGCACTGTAGCCCGTTGAAGTTATATTCTCTGCATCTTGGAGATATGCTATACTGGAATAGTTGCAGCAATTTCATGAAGCCACTAAAAAACCTATTACTTACAACGCTATGTTTTCTGCGTCTCTGTTTTCTTTTACTGTGCAGATGTACTATTAATTTCTTTTTTTATTTTCCTTTCTCTGCTATAGATGAAACTTGATCTAATGAGGGCCAGGTTGAAACTATTCCTAACCTTTAGTTTGTGCGTTACCCTTGCTAGTTACTACACTGCTAATCCACTGTGTCAAGGGGTTAACACTTAACGGTGACCCTTGTACTTACTGGTTCCTTGTTTATCAACAACATCATTGAATCAAAATCTAAGTAATATACTATATTATAGTTGTGCTTTAATCAAAGAGTCTTAGATGACCATATACTTCCAAACTGTGATGTTTGACAATGTTATCAGATGACTACACTTTTCTTTTAGGTTCTGTCGGACAAAGAGAAAAGATCTTTGTATGATCGGTTTGGAGAAACAGGACTTCATGCAGATTATGGAGGTGGAGATTTCAGTGCACATGGGGTATTTCTTTCAATCTGCCATTTTCCTAGATGTTGTTTTCTCTTCCTAATTATATTCTTCAACTTACACCAACAATTGTTGTCTAAATTGGATTTCATGTTTAACAATTAATGTAATAGCAGTTTGATAGGCTCGATCATGAAATTATTGTGGGCTAAATTGTAAAAATGTTTCTCACTTTACCCTCCGCGGACATTCTATATTCTCTATTATACACATTGGCATGTGATTCTCATTTTTTTCTGAAAGACTAGTGAACTCTGCTATTCTCTCCGATCCATATAAAAGTTGTACTAAATCAGCGACAATTAATATGGATTGGGGGGAGTATAATAATTGCGTTAGTAGCTGAAGTAAACAAACCAGAGTTTTTTTGACAGAGAACTGTAGAGGAGGCGCTGACAGTATATATATTATTAATAATGAAAAGGGTTTACAAGATATGTACAATACTAGTATTTACAAGAGACCCGTGGAAAGAATATACAGATAAACGCCAGGTAAAAACCTAACTGAAAAATCAAGCTAGAGAATCTATCCAACAGAATACAAAGTTAACCATAGGATGCAATGCAATGAAGAAGAAAAAAACAGCAACAGCATGCGATTCTCATTTATGTGTGATTATCTTGCAAATAGCTGTATGTTGTGTGCATCCTGCATCCTAACTAACAAACCACTTTACATGGAAGGCCTCAATCGAATAAAGCTAATGTAACATGATCTTCGGCCTTTTGTTTTCTTTTGCAGGTTGATCCATATGAACTCTTCAATGCATTCTTTGGCAGTTCTAACAAATTCTTTGGAGATAGCATGGGTCCAGGGCGATTTCATTACAGTTCAAATGTCAATGATAACAGGGGACTTGATATTCGGTAAATAATTTCAGCCTCCCATTAGAGCAGGGAAAATTAATTCTTGGATAGCTGTTTACGCCCTTTTATCTGTATTGCAGCTATGATCTTCTCCTTCCTTTTGAAGAATCAATCCTTGGAGGCAAACGGGAGATCAGTATTTCTCGACATGAAACATGTGGCGCTTGCCATGGATCTGGAGCTAAATCTAGCGATAGCATAACAGAATGTACACAATGCAGAGGTCAAGGCAGGTCGATGAAATCTCAGAGGACACCTTTTGGTATAGTATCTCAGGTGACCTAGACATTCTACTGGAACGTTGTGTTTCCTGTCATTGTGTAACTTGTGTTCAGACTGACTTACTGAGTTTACTTACTGCATGGCTTTTGCAAATTTTGTGCACCTTTATTAGAGCCTACGATATACAAATTGTCTGTTAAATGAAGTCTCTCTAGAATTCTGTTTTTCTGTTGGGCCACTAGGATTACTGGTCATGAATGTGGGAGTTACTGTTGGACTGTGTATTATTTCATGGAATATGGGAGAACTCTTGTCTTCTGAACATGCATAAACTCTTATTAGTGTATGAACAACAAAATCTTACATGCAATAATTTTTGTAAATGTTTGATATGTCATATTCCATTTTTCGGTGCACTTACCACATAATTTAGTCTGTTTATCACTGTTTACTATTGCTCGTGGCTGACATGCTTAGCAAAGTCCTCTCTTTCCTGAAGTTCAGAATTATACACTTTATTTAGTATCTTTTGATGTATGATACTTTAAATTACTACATCTTGCTGTTACATTCTGCAGATATCTTCTTGCTTAAACTGTGATGGCAGTGGGAAGATAATTACTGATCATTGCGCAAGCTGTTATGGTTCAGGCAAAGTCCAAGTTGAACGAAGTATAGAAGTAGACATACCGGGAGGTATTGAAGATGGCTCAGCCGTTCGACTTACCGGAGGAGGTAGTGTTGATAAGCAAAGGCAAGCACTGGGAAATTAATACATAATTATGTAAATTTATGAACCCCTTATGTAGTTTTCCGCATGTTTAATTTAAACATGTTATTTGGTAAAAGCTATACCTAGGCTGTCCATACTCAGATTTCTGACAATTGACAAAGTGCTTATACTTGTCAATTTGTATACTTTAAGTAGAGTAATACAGTCTGAATGTAACACTACTCGCATTTCAGTTAAGTACTTAAGTTTGTTAGGGTCCACTTACTGGGAAAATATATTGTTATTATCATTGTTATCCATTTCTATCTTATCATGCAGGGGCGTAAGTGGTGACTTGTATATATTTGTTCGTGTTGAAGAAAAACAAGGCATCCACAGAGAAGGTCTCAATCTGTGCTCGGATGTCACGATTGATTACACTGATGCAATTTTAGGAACAACGGTGAAGGTGAGCTGTCAAAACTCGAAAGCTTGAAACCTTTTTTGACACGTAATCGTTGTCCTCAAGTTAGATCACACAAAACTTACATGTTGTCTAATAACTGAAGTATATCCTTTGTTAATTCCATCACGCTGCAAACATTCTCGTTTGTGCTAGAAAGACTCCCACTTAAGCTTAATCGAGAAAGCAATCTTGTTATTTCAGGTTGAGACAATAGAGGGATTGAAGGATCTTTATATTCCTCCTGGAACTCAGCCTGGGGAGAAGTTGAAGTTTGCGCAACTGGGAGCTCCAGACATTAAGAGGCCTAACCATAGAGGCGATCACAACTTTGTGATAAAGGTGAAGATCCCAAGGAATATCAGGTGTGAATTGCCAGTGTTTTCTAACAGCATGCGTGCTGCTGACTTGTGTTTACTCTCTGATGAGTTGATATCATATCGAACTTTAGCTATCACCAAAACCATCCCTTAAATATTAATTTCCAAAAGTTTTAAGAACTAGCTGATTTCTTGTTCAAAA
The DNA here is from genome assembly GCF_018294505.1 of Triticum aestivum. Classification (NCBI taxonomy): domain Eukaryota; kingdom Viridiplantae; phylum Streptophyta; class Magnoliopsida; order Poales; family Poaceae; genus Triticum; species Triticum aestivum. The sequence goes on along the minus strand of NC_057803.1, from coordinate 60,955,639 downwards.
AGTGAACCAAATTGGACATGCTTGATTGCAGGGCTCAACAGACAACAACAATCACATGACTGTTCTTATATTTCATCTGACCTTCCCTGTCCTCCGTTTGTTGTTTGCTCTTTGTTGGCATTACCGGTTGGCAACTGTAAGGCTGCTGCTACTCATAGTGGTCCTTCAGGGAGGCTGAATGGAAAATCAGTAGCATTGCTTGTTAGTTTTTCCATTGTTAACACCATAGTCACTTTTGTTGTGTTAGTTTCCCATTGTGTTTATTATTTATGCAGTGACCAGGCACGTTCACTTGTTCAAGATCTTGCCGCACTAAAGGGAACTCAGGGCATTTCAGTTCCTAGTGATGGTACATCGTACTGTTTCCGAGTTAATTGTAGTTAGCATCTTTTTTCTGCCTAACCTTGTGGCTTAATCAGAAACTATAGACCAAGGAAACTTGAGAGACGGAAGCCATCATTCTTCGGCAAGGAAGAAAACATCGTTTTGGGGGTCTGTCAGGAATCTGTTCAGGTACATATAGTATCTTATTATCTTTTATTGCAACAAAATGCAACAGTGGGTCTGTCGTATTGATATGTTGATAGTACCGCCTTTACATTGTAGTGCCAAGCCAACTCGTCTTCTAGTGCATAGTCAAAAGGACAGAAGCTTAGTATTTTGACTAATAAGCATCCCCTAGGTCTGTAGAACTGTAGGTCATTTTTGTTCAAATTTAACAGTGTCATTCATATCATGGCAGGGCTGATGAAGGGGATCAGAGGTTTGCTTCGATCAGTGCACAACCTGTTATTCCACGGTGGACTTATCAACGCGGAGTTCATCGTGCTGCCCCATTGTTAGAAGGATGCTTCATGATCGCAGCACTCATCTTCGTGATGAGCAGAAGGGACAAATTCAGGTTTTGCCCGAAGGGGGACGATCGCACAACTAAACCTGAAGATGGAGAGTGAAGTTCGGTAGCGCTGTTTGTTGGATGTTAATAGTGTAATGGATCTGAATCCGGTTGCACAAATCTGTTTCTCGGACAGATTGGCGATCATATTGTTTGCGCCCCGCCAGTTCTGTTATTGTGTGAGAAGCCAGGAAGAAGCAGGGACCAGAGTAACATCAGTGAACATAGAACAACACATTTGTACTAGTAGTGCTACTAGACTAGTGCTCATGCCTTGAACAGATTAAAATATGAATATGTGATAGAAAATATTTACTACAATTGTAAAGAAGCTGTTGACTCAAGAATGAAACATGTTACATGCAAAAGAGATTGACATATGTTTGAAGAAGCTGGTGACAAATGCCGTGGAAGTTTTTAAAACATGTTTCAAATATTTCAAAGAGATAGAAATATATTGTACAGGAGCATTTGTAATGCGTTCCACTTGATTGGTTCTGTTGGACTCCACACGGGGCAGAGACACCACCGCATTCGTCTCACCGGCCGCTACCGCAGCCGACCGGATCCATCAGCCGCCATGCGTCCGCGTCCACCGCTCCACCGGATTCAGCGGCGGCGGACCCCCGCGGCCTGCAGCTGCCTCCTCCTCCTCCTCCTCTCTCTCCTCATCTCCCCCACCGCCGCCGCCGCCAAGTCCTCCGGCCGCCCCATCACCGTACGTCTCCTCCCCTGACCTTTCCCCACGCTTCTCCCTGCCATCATCCACCCGTCTCACCCTCCAATTCCGCGTTGCAGGACAAGGAGATCCGCGAGAACAAGGCCGCCTGCTACACCGACGTCGAGAAGTACGTGGCGGCCGTATATGCGCTGTGCTGCTAACGTTCAGTGGGAATGCATCTGATGTGTTGTTTCTCTTTGCTCCGCGCAGCGGGCTGTGGGGATTCGCGTGCAGGTCGTCCACCACGGAGAAGGAGAACTGCGTGCTGCGCTGCCTCTCGCCGGAGTGCTACAACCTCATATACGGCGGCGATCCGGTGAGTGGAGGCGCGATGTGGAAGGCTGCTTTTGTGGTGTTTGATTTGATTTCTGATGGGATTTTTTTACTGTGTTGTGGCAGCTTGAGGAAGGGGAGCTAGACTATGTCCGCAGCCATGAGTACAAGTACTGCATGCACAAGTAAGACAGCAGTAGTATATTCGATGTGTAGCTTTAATGTTTCTGGATATAGGCTGAATTGTACGTATCTACCTAGCATCGTAAATGGTTGCATTGTTTTGCTCTCTGTTTGGGTGTAGAGGGTGGAAAAGGAGCGAGATAATTTTTGGAGTAATGTCTCCTGTCAGATGGGATATTTAGGAGAGGGTCAGAACAATGCTCATAGACAAGTAGAGTTCTTAGCAATTTTCACCACATACCAATTTTGTATACCTATATCTTTTCATGTAGTTCCTTATGAAGGGCAGTCTTAGGTATATGTTCAGCGTCTAGTGATTAGGCTTGATGTACTTATGGTGGAACAGTTAGTTATGGCTTGTGTTAAAAGCCTGACCATGAAGCCTGTCATAACATGTTAGCCAAATGGATAATTCAGTAAGGGAGATTATGTTGCACCCATCTCATATGTTTTACTGAGCTCACAAACAGCAAGCACAGCAGCACTCAGGACATTTTATTCCTACCAAGCAAATCATTATGTTAGTCTGCTCAAGTGTCATCACCCACATTCCCAACCTCCATGATCTGCGGTAGAACAAAGGTTCTGTCCTTATGTATTCTACCCAGCTGTCTCTTGGATTCTTCGGTCTACATTACTGTGTGTTTTATTTTGTCAACTCACAACTCGACTCATCCTAATGTTGGCTAGTATAACTGTTCATCAAGGGTAACCCGCTGGGTCCATTGGGTTTCTAATTCTTGTTGCTATATCTCACAGTTTTACTTCTCCAGAACAAAAAATAAAATATTAGTTACTGGTGCTCCTCACATTGTAAATACCTGTACTTCCCAGAATATCACTTTGATCCCCATGATCATTTGTTATTTACTGAGAAATTACATCCAGAAAAAGAAAACAGAAATCACTTTATTTCGGACTGAGGTGTTTTGGATAATTTACATTAGAGTTTACATGCTGCTACTTTTATTATTCAGATTGTTGTATAGGTCTGAAAAATAATCTCATTTTTATACTGTAATGAACCTAACTTGTATCCATATTGTCATTGCATCATCTTTTACTAGTTGACCATTGAGTCTCTGGCATTTTAGTTTTTTTCTTCTCGAATACGCACAGCATGCATATCATTAAAGATAGAAGATGGGTAAAGAGCCCAATCCACCGTGGATGCTACATTCAAACTTTCACACCCACACTCGCCACTCCACTCCACCTAATATAGAAGATGGCATTTTAGTTTGGTTAGCTGCTCTTGCTCCGTCGCCCCAACTTGTGTTTTTTGTTTCTGTTCATTTCAGGGTATCCCTTGGAGAAAGCTTGGATGGTGTGAAGGGTTCCTTCAGCTATTCATGAAGGATTTACACTTTCTGCCAACGGAGTGAACAGAGAAACATTCTCCAAGTCTGCTGTAAACAGTAAACAGTAACATTTCCTAACATATGGTGTATCTTTATGTTGCATTATGCAGTAGGTATATTTGTATGAAATTCTTAGTCACCAATCCAACATATATCTTTCCAGTGTTTTCATTTCATGCTGGAAAATTTAGTAGGAGTATCTAACAGTAGCTCTTATCCGGGAAAATTGTGTCAAGTTATTCCTGTGTTTCCACTGTCACCTCTCTCTGATATCCTAATAGACTTATAATAGACATCCAAAGATAAAGAAACAAGTCAGATATGCAAATATAATAAGGTACTGTAGGGAAACCATATTTAAGATTCATTGAGATCACTGCTAGTGTTAGATGATAGACAACAGAATCGAAGCTTCAGTTGACACAAACAACATTACAAAGGAAAGGGTTCAACAAGAAAGAAGCACCCAGAACAACAATCTCCTGAAGTTCATGTCAACATTCAGGTTTTACTGCCAATGAATGACTAAAAAGGGGTCAGCAAATACATCACTTCGGGGCTGTTTGGTTTCTAGCCACACTTTCCCACACATTGCCATTCGGCTGGTCCACTCTTTGGAAACAGCGTAGCTGCGGCATCATGTAAGGATCAGTCAACTTCAGAAAGAGGTGCCTCAGCCTCATTATGTGTCGGCAATATTTTGCTCTCGGTTGACTTCAGGTGCAGAGTTACCCAGTTGGGTAGCCTCTGCATTGATGGATCTTGGAAGGTGTTTAATTCCTTAGAGATCGTGTGAAGCTGAACGATTCCGCCATGGTTGCTGGCATTGTGTCAATGTCAATGGATGAGTCTTGCAGGCTCGATTCAGCAAATATTTTTGGATATGAAGATAAACAAGGGCTCAATTTTGAGTTTGCGAAGTTATGTTGGTTTTGGTGGAATTCAAAGGCATGTTCATGAGTTTATCAGCCAATTATAGGCGTCGGATATCATCCCTCTGCCCAGTTTCAGTCGCTGCATCTCCGGGGACAAACCTCCCTTGGTAGAAGAGGAGAGAACCACGTCGTATGCAACATTGTTCAGCTTCGAGCTGGCAACTGGAACATCTATCTCATCGCCGTCCACAAGTTCCAGCATCTTTTTACAACCAGTTCAGCATGGTAAGTAGGTAACCATCTGGACCATCCTGTATGTAGCATACGCTGTCTTTCTGAATTTGATACGAAACTGCAGCATCCTCTAGTGTTATTTGTCCTTTTCGAAATTCAACACGGAATCATGTGATTTACTTAGCTTCAGACCGATCACGTTTGAAGGATTGCCATTGACAGAAAGCAATTTCTAAGATGCTTTGGTCAATTTTCTGACATTAGAAACTAGTATCATTGTCGCCCCTTTGGTTGCTGACTTGCTCTACATCTACTAAATTTGTCTCCTCCTCGATGTCTTTCAGCCCTGTCTGTAGCCATTCTATGGAATCCATTGCGGTCCGGGTTCTTCCTCCCGCAGGCATTATTATCATTAGCACCATGTTGAAATTGTGTCAGCTTCAACCAGCCTGCATGCATACAGCAGTAGTACAATCTCGAAGGAAGAAAGGCAGAAATGGAAGAAACGAAATCGGAAACCAGCTGGTCAATGCATCATCAGCAGGCTTGGCAGACGATTGGGCTGGACCGATTTGCTCGGGCAGAGAAAAGAATCTAGTTGGTGGGCGGGGCAGAGGCGGAGCCCATCCCACAATTTTCCAACCGATGAAACAACAAGACGAGAGTTCGTTGTACCCGATACGATACCTGCTGCCCGGAAAGACCTACCGTACGCACCGTCGACCGATCATTGCCAAACCAACAACACACACAAAAAAAAAAAAAAAGAGGCGCCACACTTCCCTGGGCCACGCCATCATCATCTGCTTGCCAGAGCTCGCCGCTCTTGTTCTCCCGGGCGGGAGGGCATCAGCAAGTTGGCCACCATTCTTCTCTCTGGAGTAGCAGCCGAGTCTCGAGCGTGATGATGCGGCTCGGCCGGCGAGTCCTTGACCGGAACCAGAAAGCCTGCCAAGCGTGCGATCCTGAACCTGCCCGGTTAAATTTCCCCTTTTGACATTATTATCGTGAACCTGCCGGGTTTTACTGCTGCGTTCTCAGGCAGGCACTGGGTGTGTACGTACGTACGTGTTGCCAAAAATTCAAGTTTGTGTACACCAGCAGAAGGCCGTGCTGGTGCGCCTTGCCCGAGGAACTGGCCGATAAATGCCCGTGAACTGGATAACATGCCATGCTCGGGTACTTCCCTCCCACTGCCCGAGTGTCGCACCTAGCAGCGCGGCAGTACCACTCACGAACCTTTTGCTCGTGGTCGGAAGCTTGGGATTCACTCAACCCCAACCAGCAGCATTCCGAAAGAATCTCCAGCGCGGTGGGCAGGAATTTCCTCCCGACGGAATTCCGGGTGAAAGCGATTTCCTAAACGATTTCCTAAACAATTCATCCATCATGGAAATATATTACTACTAGCACTGGAGCAGTAGTATTATTTTTCTCGTGTCTTTTGGCCCGGCGGGTGCTGGTCCCGCGTCCAGCCAGCCTTTCGTTTCACCTGGCCTCAAAAGACTCCGCCACCGGGGTTAATCAATCCATGATTAAAGCAGCAATCAGGCCCATCGCGCCAATCAGGCCCGCCGCTCCAGCTCCTCGCGCTAACCAAACCTTCCATTATAATTCAAGATTCCCCTGCCCCTCCCCCTCCCCCTGCCCACTCTATTTCTACTACTGCCAGTACTACCTCCACACAGAGAGTGTCTCTGCTTTTCTCCTTCTCCATGGCCATGCCAGTGCCCTCCTTGAGCTGACAGAGCAACAAGCCTCTCGCCGCCCCCCTTCCCCCGGTCTACGATGGCGGCAATGCCGGGGCCGGCGAGGCTGGCCCTTGCCGTGCTGGCGCTCGCGTCGGTGCTCCCGGCGTACCGCTCCGACGACCTCAACACCGACGCGCAGGCGCTGGAGGCGCTGCGCAAGGCGGTGGGGCGGTCGGCGCTGCCGTCGTGGAACGGCAGCGCGCAGACGTGCCAGTGGCAGGGCGTGGCCTGCGAGAACGGCCGCGTCGTCGAGCTCCGCCTCCCCGGCGCCGGGCTCATGGGCGCGCTCCCCTCGGGCGTGCTCGGCAACCTCACCGCGCTCCGCACGCTCTCCCTCCGCTGGAACGCGCTCTCGGGGCCCATCCCCGACGACGTCGCCCGCATGACCGAGCTCCGCGCCATGTACTTCCAGCACAACGCCTTCTCCGGCGAGGTGCCCGCGGCGCTCTACACGCTCAGGAACCTGGTGCGCCTCAACATCGGCCAGAACAGGTTCTCCGGCGAGATCTCCCCCGACTTCAACAAGCTCAACCGCCTCGGCTCGCTCATCCTCGACACCAACGACTTCTCCGGCGAGATCCCCAAGCTGGACCTGCCCACATTGGAGCAGTTCAACGTCTCCTACAACAAGCTCAACGGCTCCATCCCCCGCAAGCTCCGCAAGATGCCCAGGGACTCCTTCCTCGGCACCGGCCTCTGCGGCGGCCCGCTCGGCCTCTGCCCCGGCGAGACCGCCGAGACGCCCGCCGGGTCGCCGGAGGCCCAGCCGGGCGCGGGCGGCGGCGCGGCCGACGTCGGTGGCGGCAAGAAGAAGAAGAGGCTCTCCGGTGGCGCCATCGCCGGCATTGCCATCGCGTGCGTGCTCGGCCTGCTGCTGCTGCTCGCCCTGCTCTTCTTCCTCTGCCGGAAGAAGAAGTCGAGCAGCGCGCCGAGGTCTTCTGCGGCGGCGGTGGAGAAGGGGCGGGACCTGGGCATGGGCCCGCTGGACGGGGAGCCCAAGGGGCAGAACGGCAACGGCGTCCACGGCGGCGCCGCAGCGGTGCCGGCCGCCGCGGCCGCCGCAGCCGCCGTCGCCGCCAAGTCAGGAGGAGGAGGGTCGACGGCCGGGTCGAAGAAGCTGATCTACTTCGGGCCGATGGCGGCGGCCCCGCCGTTCGACCTGGAGGACCTGCTGCGCGCGTCGGCGGAGGTGCTGGGCAAGGGCGCGTTCGGCACGGCGTACAAGGCGGTGATGGAGAGCGGCGCGGCGGTGGCCGTGAAGCGGCTCAAGGACGTGGACCTCCCCGAGCCGGAGTTCCGCGAGCGGATCGCGGCCATCGGCGCCGTGCAGCACGAGCTGGTGGTGCCCCTCCGCGCCTACTACTTCAGCAAGGACGAGAAGCTGCTCGTCTACGACTACATGTCCATGGGCAGCCTCTCCGCCCTCCTCCACGGTAAGAAAAATCAAAAACTTTTTACAGTTTCCTCTCGCCGGGCCGGTTCGTTATCGGCGCTGCCGCCCTGTCGGTGGATGGATCCAAACAGGCTGGCGATATTCCGTCGCCGGCGTGAAAAAAGTCCAACGCGGTGGCGCGTCCCTTTCGCCGGATCCATTCCGTTTCCCTTTTAACCGGTGTCTGACCTACCCCGCCGGTCCATGGCCCGGTTTGTTTATGTCCCCGCCATTGCCATGCCCAAGGTGTACATTTCATGGACGTCCACATTTCATACGCCCGAACTGCAATTTGTACGCTAGTACATGCACGACTACAGTAGTAGAGGCAGAGTTGTCGGGCTCAGCGTTTGCCAGCCGAGTTGCGTGGGATCTAATCCGCTAGTTTAAGGCGGCCAGCAACGTGCCAGGCCTTGGCACGACCCGCCATTTGCGACCCACTTGCCTGGCTTAAGCTCGTGGTCCATGGAGGCTCACCCCCTTTTGAAATCCAGTAACACTGTCCGATACTACAACTATGCGAGCACGTACATGGAGTTATTAGTTGCAGATGAGTGAAATTTCCTTGGCAAGTTGCGCGCGCATGTGAGCGGGGAGGGCAGGGTGGTTGATGGACTTGATATGCGTCCATGTGACATTTAGTTGGCGCCACTGCTCCCATCCTCGGGATTCCTCCCCCTCCCCGCGCCAATAATGGCCGGCGTACGTACGCACACACGCAGATTTAAAAGCATCATTCGTGAGCCCGGACGGGGTAGATAAGAACACATGCCATGCACATGCACACGCACACGAGACGTAAAACCAACGGAAGCCCAAAAGAAAAGAAAGAAACAACCGTGTTGCACCGTAACTACGATGAGATGTGTGTTAATAATCTTCATGTATGTGGTGGTGTGCGTGCGTGCAGGGAACCGGTCGTCGGGGCGGACGCCGCTGGACTGGGAGGCGCGGTCGGCGATCGCGCTGGCGACGGCGCGCGGGGTGGCGCACATCCACTCCACGGGGCCGACGGCGTCGCACGGCAACATCAAGTCCTCCAACGTGCTGCTCACCAAGAGCTACGAGGCCCGGGTGTCGGACCACGGCCTGCCCACGCTCGTCGGCCCGTCATTCTCCCTGACCCGCGTCTCCGGCTACCGCGCGCCGGAGGTGACCGACATCCGGCGCGTCTCGCAGAAGGCCGACGTCTACAGCTTCGGCGTGCTGCTGCTGGAGCTGCTCACTGGCAAGGCGCCCACCCACGCCGTGGCGAACGAGGAGGGCCTGGACCTGCCGCGCTGGGTGCAGTCCGTGGTCCGGGAGGAGTGGACCGCCGAGGTGTTCGACCAGGAGCTCCTCAGGTACCAGAGCGTGGAGGAGGAGATGGTGCAGCTGCTCCAGCTCGCCATCGACTGCTCCGCGCAGCACCCCGACCGGCGGCCCAGCATGTCCGACGCCGCCGCCCGCATCGACGAGATCCGGCGCTCCGCCTCCTCCTCCTCCGCCGCCCAGCACGCGACGACCGCGGACGGCTCCCCCGCCGCCCCCGCCCCCGAGGGCGACGACGAGCCGTCCCTATAACCGACCGGCATTGATCGATCCCCGTTCGTCCTCCACCGCGAACGGAAATTCATCAGTTGGAAGAAAGGAAATTGCTTAGTTCTTTGCATGGATCGCGTCTCTGCTCATCAGCAACTTGTGCATGTCTTCATTTTTTGTTTCTTTCATCTTCTTCTCCTGTTCGGCCCCTCTTTTTCTTCTTCTTCTTTTCTCTCACGGGCTTTGATTCTGTTCTATAGCACATGTCGGTCGGAACACTACTGTAAGCGTTTGATTCTTGGAAAGTAACACATGGACGATGCCTGTACTGTACTATACCTAAGGACGACGATCCCACGGATGTCATGCCACCGTTGCCACCAGCTGTTGTGATGCTTGCTTACTTAAAACACCCGGTGATTTGCTCGCGGTAGCTAGGCTTTCGCTGCCGACGCTTTGCTTTGCCTGCCTCCCTCGCTCACTTTCACCTCGTCTAATCGGCCGATCTCGGTTGTTAATGGTGGTTGGGCTGCCCATTTTCCTGCCGTGATGAGCCTCCTTTTGCCCGTCGCTCGCCGCCCGATCGATGGCTCCGCCTGTGGCGTCTAGCGCTCGGCCTGTGAGTGAACGGACGAAACCCGGCTACGGCTACGGCTACTGGTCTTGGTGTGGTGTGGTGTGGTAGGTCGGAGGAGACATCCCTCTTTCTTTATCGGAGAGTGCTTTCGAAGTCACACGGCCACGGAGAGGGACTCGAGGGTCATGTACGTAGCGTTGCGTTTATACGTGTGCAGTTCCATGACGCTGACGGGGTCGTCAAACTCGGCGAGCAGTGCGACAACAAGGCATCATCGTCGTCTATGCACGGTTTGTGGTTGGCTCATTCATATACGAGTACTCTACAGAGGCGAACCGACAGTACAGGCGTGTCAAACCAGCTGGAATACCATGCCGTGTCAACCTCCATTAAACAGACGCAATTGTGCGGTGTTTTATGCTACCACTAGTAATAGTATCTGTGGTGAGCAGCAGCAATAAGGTCTAACTCCACCGCACGACCCCAAACGAACGTCTGCTTTGCCCGGATTTGATCTGTTTGGGTAAGAAAATGGGAGTCATGTCCGGATCTGTTCTGGAATGCGGTGGTCGTGCGCCCAGCGTCTGGCCGCATCCTGTCCGCCACAGCCAAAATGCCTATATATTCATATCAAAACAAGCTTGCACGTTCAAATATTAATTGTATGAAAATAAAAAATAATTTTACAAGATAGTATACCATCAGTAAGATAGTATCCCTTGTTGTACCAGTGGCCGTTGATCTCAAAGTTGACAGGTGGGGAATGGCCTTCTGCAAGCCTTGCGAAGACTGGAGAATGCTGTAGTACGTTGATATCATTGTGAGAACCTGTCATGCCGAAGAAAGAATGTCATATCCAAAGATCTTGCGAAGCCACCGCTTCTAATATGACATTGCACGCTTTGACATGCCCCTTGTACTGGCCCTCCCAAGCAAATGGACAGTTCTTCCACTCCCAGTGCATACAATCTATACTGCCAAGCATGCCTGAAAAGCCTCTAGCTGCGTTGGTCGCCAAAAATCTCTCTATATCAGCGGCAGTTGGCTGCCTCAAGTAATCAGGGCCAAACACTGCCACCACGGCCTGGCAGAACTTATACATTGACATCAGACATGTGGTCTCACTCATACACACATACTCATCCACCAGATCGTCTGGAATTCCATATGCCAGCTTGCGGATGGCTACGGTGCATTTCTGATAAGAGGAGAATTCAAGCTTGCCAAGGGCATCCGTCTTGCACTCGAAGAATGGGTCATGAGCAACCACTCCCTCTCGGATACAATTGAACAGATGCCTTGCCATACGAAAACGGCGACGGAATTTATCCATCTTGAAGAATGGGGTGTTGGCAAAGTAATCGGCATAGAACAGGGCGTAGCCTCTCTCCCTGTTGCGGTTCAGATTGGGAGCACGGCCAGGGAGTAACCCCCTGTACCAAGGAAGTTGCCGTTGAATGTGGTCGTGAACGACCAGTGCAGCCACCACAAAATCTTCATCATCCAATGATGAATCGTCCGATGAATAAATGAAGTGGTGGAAGAAAAATTCATCTCCACTGTCCATACCTTTGTGGGCAAAGTGTCGAACACCTTGCGGTTGTGGTGGCAAAGAGGCCGCCATGATCACCTCGGTGCAGCAGGGGTGGTTGGTGGCCGGCTACTGGCCGCTCTGGAGCACTCGTCGAAAGCTGCCGTGGCCGTCGTGGTACGTCCCCGGGGTCATATCCCCTCTGCCACCGGCTACGACGGCGACGGCCAAATCTCCTCCAATCGACGGTCAAAACTACGACGAAAGCGCGGGCATGGTGGCGGCCATGTCGAGACGTGGTTTGGTATGAACCGCCAGGGGGTGCGAATTGAGGAGGCGGGAGAAGAATAGTGGCGGCGCCGGCGGTGGGGTGAGGCGAGGAAAGGGGGTGGAGGTGTTGGAATCGAAGAAACTGGTAGTGTCCCCGACAGATGGGCCAGGAAGGACAAGAGTGTTGCGCGAGCCCGTTCGCGTGATGTCCGTTCCACCTCAAATTCGGCGCAAGTTTGGATCAAGAATGGGTCGAAAACGGATGGAATCCAAACATTTATCTGTTTGGGGCCGTGCGTTGAACCGCATTATTCGTTCGTTCTATCCAAAAGAAACGCATCTGGACATAATAGGATCACGCGATGCAGTTGGCTAAAAATTACACGAAGCGGAGAACTAGGCTGGCCAGTGTGCGCTGCTCGGGCAGCCCTGTCGGTCGGCTGGCCAGTGGAGCAGCGCGCGCCGCTTCTCTCCTGGCATACAGCTCAAAAGCCATGCCCGCCTTTTTTTATGAGCTTTGGCCGCCTCCTGCTTGAAATGCTTGGTGAGATTCTCCTGCCCTCATCCTCCTGGTTTAGTTAATCCAGCTTGGAGTCTCCATGGATGTTTATTCCACTTTCATTTCAAATGTTAGTATATCTCTCACTCACGACAGTAGCAATAACCGTTTAAAAGTAGTGATCTAAACACTTTAATATTTAGTTACGGCGGGAGCACAAATTTATTCGTATTGGGACAATTACGATTAGAAACAAACAAAGGAAAAAAACAGAGACCAGTTATCAAAAAAGTTTGCTGATGAGAGTTGGTACCACTCCAAGGACCAAGGGGAGATAAAAGCAGGCTAGGTCGACCTTTTGACTTGTTTCCCCGACGAGGCGAGCCAGCCAGCCCCATGTTGGCCACTACCCGGACGTCCTTGGCTGCTCACCTAATCTAGACCGTATAATGGAATCGAGTGACAGAAATGGCCCCTCTTCGCCTCGTCCTGCCTCCTGTGCGCTCCGTTCCATGGCGGTGGCCTCGCTATCTCTCGCTGCCGCGCACCCACGTGAAGAAGTGACCAGCTGGATCGGACACGCATGATCCTCGCGCATCTGGGTCGCAGGAGTGAGCTGTGAAATTCCCGTTTGGTTGCAATGATGTGATATGCGCCGGCCGGCCAAGGTTTCGACTTAGATATATTCGCCACAGGTCAAGGGGTAGGGTAGGGAGGAGGTGTTTTCTTTTGCTGTCGCTAAAATAATGCTTGCAAGTTGCAAGTAGAGACGTTGGTTCGAGTTTTTTTTATTTTTGTGTTGTTAAGTATTGGAAGTGATCCTTCGAAAAATTTTAGTCGTTGCTTCGTGTTTTTCTTAGAGTACTATTTTATTTTGTAATAGTATTGGAGCGGATGTCTGGAGCAGATCGGCCGAAGGAGCGTCAATGCGCGATTCGGACGGGTTTCTTTTCTAGACGTTGCGTGGAGCGATTGATATAAGAATGGACAAACATGTTCGCGGACATTAAAATGCATGTGGAGAGTTGACGATGCAAAACAATCCGTTGTACTACGTTATATATAGCCGTTCAAGCCCCGTCAAAAAAAAATATATATATAGCCGTTCAAGCAAAAATCAATCTGTTGTATAGAGGGTACCTGCGTGGAGTGAACGCATCATGGGAGGAGACTCAGAAGAGGAGAGGGCAGAAGGAAGAGGATAAAGGAGTTGACAAATGGATAAAAGTTATCGTTGATCATAAACTACTGGTGCTATTAGTTTTAGCATTTCATTGTTTTATGAAAATACATTACTCTCTAGAAAGTCGTGCAAGGGCATCCATAGATAGAGAGAAGTCAATACCGGAAATTGGCAATGGCTTTTAGGTGCATATGCACCCATTGTCTAAATAAAATTTTGAAAAGATGAAAAATTCCGAACAAAAATCCTGCGTGTATATCCGGACATTCTATGTGCATGCACAAAGTTTCTAACCGAAACTTTGTGCATGCACATAGAATGTCCGGATATACCCGCGGGATTTTTGTTCCGAATTTTTCAACTTTTCAAAATGTGTATTTAGACAATGGATGCATATGCACCTAGGAGCCAAAACACCGCGCCAGTCAATATTTCTAGAAATTACGCTGCTAGGCGCTGGGCGACCGCCTAGGGCTTGTGCCGGTCGCACACCCACCGTCTGATTGGCTAGGGGCGTTAAACGATAGCGCTTGTTGGGAGGCAACCTAATTTTATTTTAGTTCCTTGATTTTTGTTCCTGTTTAGTAATAAATAATTCATCTAGCCTCTGTTTATATGTGGTTTTATGCTTTTAGTTAGTGTTTGTGTCAAGTAGAACCTTTGGGAAGACTTGGGAAAAGTCTTGTTGATCATGCTGTAAAAAACAGAAATTTTAGCGCTCACGAGAATTGCTTCCATTTTTATTTGGAGAGTGATATTTAGTTAATTACTTTTGCAGATGATTAATAGATAAATTGCTCAGGTCCAGCAATTTATTTGAGAATTTTATGAGTTTCAGAAGTATACGTTTGATCCAGATTACTACAGACTGTTCTGTTTTTGACAGATTCTGTTTTTCATGTGTTGTTTACTTATTTTGATGAATCTATGGCTAGTAAAAGAGTTTATAAACCATAGAGAAGTTGGAATACAATAATTTTAACACCAGTATAAATAAATAATGAGTTCATTACAGTACCTTGAAGTGGTGATTTATTTTCTTATACTAACGGAGCTTACGAGTTTTCTGTTAAGTTTTGTGTTGTAAACTTTTCAAGTTTTGGGTAAGGATTCGATGGACTATGGAATAAGGAGTGGAAAGAGCCTAAGCTTGGGGATGCCCAAGGCACCCCAAGGTAATATTCAAGGATAGCCAAGAGCCTAAGCTTGGGGATGCCCGGAAGGCATCCCCTCTTTCGTCTTCGTTCATCGGTAACTTTACTTGGAGCTATATTTTATTCACCACATGATATGTGTTTTGCTTGGAGCGTCAATTTATTTTGTTAGGATTTGCTTGCTGTTATTTATAACAATATTTTGCATCTTTTATTTCAATAAAAGTGGCATTGGTAGCCTTTACTATGCCTATTTTACAAGTCCTCATGTTGCTGTTTGAAAACAGAAAGTTTACCGTTGTTGCAATAATTCCCTAGAAAAGTCAGAATGCGATAAAATGTTGAAACCTTTTGCATATTAATCTCTGATAAATTTACTACAGTGGGAATTTTCTTTCATAATTTTTGGAGCTAGGGAAGTATAGATGTTGCTGCATTCTTTACAGACTGTCCTGTTTAGGCAGATTGCTGTTATGTTTGCATTGTTTGCATATGTTTGCTTATTTAATGATTCTATTTGAGGATAGGACTATTAAATATGAAGAGGCATTTAGTATGCAATGTTGAATAATAATTTTAATGATTTGATACAGTAGAGTATGATAAGGTTTTGGCAATGATTTATACTAACTTATCTCACGAGTCCTTGTTGAGTTTTGTGTGGATGAAGCTTTTGAGATTTAGGGAGACCGTGATATGAGAGGAATTAAGGAGACACAAAAGCTCAAGCTTGGGTATTTCCAAGGCACCCCAAGATAATATTTCAAGAAGTCTCAAGCGTCTAAGCTTGGGGATGCCCCGGTTGGCATCCCACCTTTCTTCTTCGACAACTATCGGTTAGTATCGGTTGATCCTAAGTTTTTGCTTCTTCACATGATGTTTGCTATTCTTAGATGTCATTTTATTTTGTTTTACTTGCTGTTTGAATAAAGTATCAAGATCTGAAATCCTTAAATGTTAGAGAGTCTTCATATAGTTGCATGATTATTCGACTACTCATTGATCTTCACTTATACCTTCCGGAGTAGTTTGTTATTTGCTCTAGTGCTTCACTTATATCTTTTTAGAGCACGGTGGTAATTTTATTTTATAGAAATAGATGAACTCTCATGCTTCACTTAGATTATTTTGAGAGTCTTAAAATAGCATGGTAATTTGCTTAAAATCCTAATATGCTAGGTATCCAAGATTAGTAAATTTTTCTTATGAGTGTTTTGAATACTAAGAGAAGTTTGATGCTTGATGATTGTTTTGAGATATGAAGGTAATAGTATCAAGGTCGTGCTAGTTGAGTAGTTGTGAAATTGAGAAATGCTTGTGTTGAAGTTTGCAAGTCCCGTAGCATGCACGTATGGTAAACGTTATGTAACAAATTTGAAACATGATGTGTTATTTGATTGTCCTCCTTATGAGTGGCGGTCGGGGACGAGCGATGGTCTTTTCCTACCAATCTATCCCTCTAGGAGCATGCGCGTAGTGCCGAGGTTTTTCATGACTTGTAGATTTTTGCAATAAGTATGTGAGTTCTTTGTGACTAATGTTGAGTCCATGTATTATACGCACTCTTACCCTTCCATCATTGCTAGCCTCTTCGGTATCGTGCATTGCTCTTTCTCACATTGAGAGTTGGTGCAAACTTCGTCGGTGCATCCAAACCCCATGATATGATACACTCTGTCATACATAAACCTCATTATATCTTCCTCAAAACAACCACCATACCTACCTATTATGGCATTTCCATAGCCATTCCGAGATATATTGCCATGCAACTTTCCACCATTCTGTTTATCATGACACATTCATCATTGTCATATTGCTTAGCATGATCATGTAGTTGACATAGTGTTTGTGGCAAAGCCACCGTTCATAATTCTTTCATACTTGTCACTCTTGGTTCATTGCATATCCCGGTACACCGCCGGAGGCATTCATATAGAGTCATATCTTGTTCCAAGTATCGAGTTGTAATCATTGAGTTGTAAATAAATAGAAGTGTGATGATCATCATTTTCTAGAGCATTGTCCCAAGTGAGGAATAAAAAAAAAAAGCCCCCCCCCCCCCCAAAAAAAAGAGAAAGGCCATAAAAAAAAGAGAAGGCCCCCAAAAAAGAGAAAGTCCATAAAAAAGAGAAAGTCCATAAAAAAGAGAAGACCCAAAAAAGAGGGAAAAAGAGAGAAGGGACAATGCTACTATCCTTTGCCACACTTGTGCTTCAAAGTAGCACCATAATCCTCATGATAGAGAGTCTCTTGTATTGTCACTTTCATATACTAATGGGTATTTTTCATTATAGAACTTGGCTTGTATATTCCAACAATGGGCCTCCTCAAGTGCCCTAGGTCTTCGTGAGCAAGCAAGTTGGATGCACACCCACTTAGTTTCTTTTGGTGAGCTTTCATACATTTATAGCTCTAGTGCATCCTTTGCATGGCAATCCCTACTCCTTGCATTAACATCAATCGATGGGCATCTTCATAGCTCATTGACTAGCCTCGTTGATGTGAGATTTTCTCCTTTTTGTCTTCTCCACATAACCCCCATCATCATATTCTATTCCACCTATAGTGCTATGTCCATGGCTCACGCTCATATATTGCGTGAAAGTTTATAGGTTTGAGATTACTAAAGTATGAAACAATTGCTTGGCTTGTCATCGGGGTTGTGCATGATGAGAGCATTCTTGTGTGACAAAAATGGAGCATGACCAAACTATATGATTTTGTAGGGATGAACTTTCTTTGGCCATGTTATTTTGAGAAGACATAATTGCTTAGTTAGTATGCTTGAAGTATTATTATTTTTATGTCAATATGAACTTTTATATTGAATCTTTCGGATTTGAATATTCATGCCACAATTAAGAAGAATTACATTGAAATTATGCCAAGTAGCACTCCGCATCAAAAATTCTGTTTTTATCATTTAGCTACTCGAGGACGAGCAGGAATTAAGCTTGGGGATGCTGATACGTCTCCAACGTATCTATAATTTTTTATTGCTCCATGCTATATTATCTTATGTTTTGAATGTTTATGAGCTTTATTATACACTTTTATATTATTTTTTGGACTAACCTATTAACCTAGAGCCCAGTGCCAGTTTCTGTTTTTTTTCCTTGTTTTAGAGTATCGCAGAAAAGGAAAATCAAACGGAGTCCAATTGACCTGAAAGTTCACAGAACTTATTTTTGGAAGAAAAGCAACCCGGGAGACTTGGAGTCCACGTCAAGGAAGCTTCGATGAGGCCAAGAGGTAGGGGGAGCGCCCACCCCCCTGGGCGCACCCTCCACCCTCGTGGGCCCCTCGTGCCTCCACTGACGTACTTCTTCTGCCTATATATCTCCATATACCCTAAAACGATCGAGGAGCACAATAGATCGGGGGTTCCGCCGCCAGAAGCCTCCATAGCCACCGAAAACCAATCTAGACCCGTTCCGGCACCCTGCCGGAGGGGGCAATCCCTCTCCGGTGGCCATCTTCATCATCCCGGTGCTCTTCATGACGAGGAGGGAGTAGTTCTCCCTCGGGGCTGAGGGTATGTACCAGTAGCTATGTGTTTGATCTCTCTCTCTCTCTCTCTCTCTCGTGTTCTTGATTTGGCACGATCTTGATGTATCGCGAGCTTTGCTATTATAGTTGGATCTTATGTTTCTCCTCCCCATCTACTCTCTTGTAATGGATTGAGTTTCCCCTCTGAAGTTATCTTATCAGATTGAGTCTTTAAAGATTTGAGAACACTTGATGTATGTCTTGCCGTGCATATCTATGGTGACAATGGGATATCACGTGATTCACTTGATGTATGTTTTGGTGACCAACTTGCGGGTTCCGCCCATGAACCTATGCATAGGGGTTGACACATGTTTTCGTCGTGATTCTCCGCTAGAAACTTTGGGGCACTCTTTGAGGTTATATGTGTTGGTTGAATAGATGAATCTGAGATTGTGTGACGCATATCGTATAATCATACCCACGGATACTTGAGGTGACATTGGAGTATCTAGGTGACATTAGGGTTTTGGTTGATTTGTGTCGTAAGGTGTTATTCTAGTACGAACTCTAGGGCTGTTTGTGACACTTATAGGAATAGCCCAACGGATTGATTGGAAAGAATAACTTTGAGGTGGTTTTGTACCCTACCATAATCTCTTCGTTTGTTCTCTGCTATTAGTGACTTTGAAGTGACTCTTTGTTGCATGTTGAGGGGTAGTTATGTGATTCAATTATGCTATTATTGTTGAGGGAACTTGCACTAGTGAAAGTATGAACCCTAGGCCTTGTTTCAACGCATTGCAATATCGTTTACACTCACTTTTATCATTAGTTACCTTGCTGTTTTTATATTTTCAGATTACAAATACCTTTATCTACCATCCATATACCACTTGTATCACCATCTCTTCGCTGAACTAGTGCACCTATACAATTTACCATTGTATTGGGTGTGTTGGGGACACAAGAGACTCTTTGTTATTTGGTTGCAGGGTTGCTTGAGAGAGACCATCTTCATCCTACGCCTCCTACGGATTGATAAAGCTTAGGTCATCCACTTGAGGGAAATTTGCTACTGTCCTACAAACCTCTGCACTTGGAGGCCCAACAACGTCTACAAGAAGAAGGTTGTGTAGTAGACATCAATGTGTGCATCTTCGCCCGGACTGTTTTTTCCCCAGACGGGGTTTGATGAGGCTTATCCTTGGCGGCGGCGTGTTCGGACGTCGGATCCGTACTATGTTTGCAGTTTGCATCTTGATCGTGCTCTG
The DNA here is from genome assembly GCF_018294505.1 of Triticum aestivum. NCBI lineage: Eukaryota > Viridiplantae > Streptophyta > Magnoliopsida > Poales > Poaceae > Triticum > Triticum aestivum. Next base: position 60,936,413 of record NC_057803.1, on the reverse strand, counting down.
CCACCGGGGTGGTGCAGTCGTCGTTTCTAGAGTCGACTGGACTATTATTTCCTCTTGCGTTGTTATCACTGTTTTTGCTATGGCAGGACTTAGAGCGGCGCCGCTGACATCGGCGCTTGGGTTGCTTGGAGGGGTCATCCTCCATTGTCTCTTTGCCATTGCCCTCTCTGGGTGTATCCACCATGTATACGTCATGTGATGAAGTGGAGGTCTAGCGCCCTGTGGGCGATGGTTCCTGTTCGTCTCCTGCATCGTCGTCCATACCGTCGATGTCTTCAGAGTCGAAGTCAAGCATGTCGGTTAAGTCGTCGATAGTGGCTACTAAGTGGGTGGGCAGCGAATTTTTTCATCGACCACATCCCATTCTAGCCGGACATAGTTCGGCCAAGGTTCTCCTGACAGGGAGAGAGACCTTAATGAATTTAGCACATCTCCGAAAGGTGAGTGCTGAAAGATATCCGCGGAGGTGAACTCCATGATCGGCGCCCCGTCGAATTCGACGGGCACGGATGTAGGCGGCTCGGAGTCCGTGGCCGGAGGTAAATCCAATGGTTCAGCGACGCGGCTCTCGAAAGGGGTGAAGTCAGTATCTGGCTCTATCGCCACTTAGAGTGCGGCCTCCATGGCGGGGTCTATCCCTCGCTCTCGGATGGCGCAATTTGCTCCAGATTAACGGTGAGAGTAGTTGTGGATGTGATCTCCCGAACACTGTCCGACGGCAGAGTTATGTCATGCTCGTCGCGACTGTGCGGCGTGTCCGACATGGGCTCGAATCCGTCGAAGATCAAGTCTCCGCGGATGTCGGTCGTCTAGTTCAAGTTTCCAAATCTGACCTGATGGCCAGGGGCGTAGCTCTCGATCTGCTCCAGATGGCCAAGCGAATTGGCCCGCAGTGCGAAGCCGCCGAATACAAAGATCTGTCCGGGGAGGAAAACCTCGCCCTGGACCACATCACTAGCGATGATCGAAGGAGCCATCAATCCTTATGGTGACGATACAGTGGAACTCTCAATGAAAGCACCAATGTCGGTGTCAAAACCGGCGGATCTCGGGTAGGGGGTCCCGAACTGTGCGTCTAAGGCGGATGGTAACAGGAGGCAGTGGACACGATGTTTATCCAGGTTCGGGCCCTCTTGATGGAGGTAATACCCTACGTCCTGCTTGATTGTTCTTGATGATATGAGTATTACAAGAGTTGATCTACCACGAGGTCAAAGAGGCTAAACCCTTGAAGCTAGCCTATGGTATGATTGTATCTTGTCCTACGGACTAAAACCCTCCGGTTTATATGGACACCGGAGGGGGCTAGGGTTACACAAGGTCGATTATAAAGGAGGAGATATACATATCCGTATTGCCTAGCTTGCCTTCCACACCAAGTAGAGTCCCATCCGGACACGGGACGAAGTCTTCAATCTAGTATCTTCATAGTCCAACAGTCCAGCAAAAGGATATAGTCCGGCTGTCCGGAGACCCCCTAATCTAGGACTCCCTCAGTGGCATCGTGAGCTAGGTCTATGCGTAGATTCTATGCACAAGTAGAACACAAAGTAGTTGTGGGCGATGATTTGTTCAATTTTCTTACCATTACTAGTCTTATCTTGATCCGGCGGCATTGTGGGATGAAGCGGCCCGGACCGACCTTACATGTACGCTTATGTGAGACTGGTTCCACCGATTGACATGCACTTGATGCATAAGGTGGCTGGCGGGTGTCTGTCTCTCCCACTTTAGTCGGATCGGATTCGATGAAAAGGGTCCTTATGAAGGGTAAATAGCAATTGGCATATCACCGTTGTGGTTTTGCGTAGGTAAGAAACGTTCTTGCTAGAAACCCATAGCAGCCACGTAAAACATGCAACAACAATTAGAGGACGTCTAACTTGTTTTTGCAGGGTATGCTATGTGATGTGATATGGCCAAAAGGATGTGATGAACGATATATGTGATGTATGAGATTGATCATGTTCTTGTAATAGGAATCACGACTTGCATGTCGATGAGTATGACAACCGGCAGGAGCCATAGGAGTTGTCTTAATTTATTTATGACCTGCGTGTCAATGAAAATGCCATGTAATTACTTTACTTTATTGCTAACCGTTAGCCATAGTAGTAGAAGTAATAGTTGGCGAGGAAACTTCATGAAGACACGATAATGGAGATCATGGTGTCATGCCGGTGACGATGGTGTTCATGCTGCGCCTCGAAGATGGAGATCAAAAGGCGCAAGATGATATTGGCCATATCATGTCACTTTATGATTTTCATGTGATGTTTGTCATGTTTACATCTTATTTTCTTAGAACAACGGTAGCATAAATAAGATGATACATCGCTAAAATTTCAAGAAAGTGTTTCCCCTAACTGTGCACCGTTGCAAAGGTTCGTTGTTTCGAAGCACCACGTGATGATCGGGTGTGATAGATTCTAACGTTCGCATACAGCGGGTGTAAGCCAGATTACACATGCGAAACACTTAGGTTGACTTGAAGAGCCTAGCATGTACAGACATGGCCTCGGAACACAAGAGACCAAAAGGTCGAACATGAGTCGTATAGTAGATACGATCAACATGAAGATGTTCACCGATGATGACTAGTCCGTCTCACGTGATGATCGGACACGGTCTAGTTGACTCGGATCATATATCACTTAGATGACTAGAGGGATGTTTATCTAAGTGGGAGTTCATTAAATAATCAGATGAACTTAATTATCATGAACATAGTCAAAAGGTCCTTGTAAATTATGTCGTAGCTTACACTTTAGTTATACTGTTTAAGATATGTTTCTAGAGAAAATTTAGTTGAAAGTTGATAGTAGAAATTATGCGGACTGGGTCCGTCAACTGAGGATTATCCTCATTGCTACGCAGAAGGCTTATGTCCTTAATGCACCGCTCGGTGCGCTGAACCTTAGGCGTCGTCTGTAGATGTTGGGAAACATCTGACATACATGTTTTGATGACTACATGATAGTTCAGTGCGTAATGCTAACGGTTTAGAATTGTGGCACCAAAGACGTTTTTGAAATGTCGCAGAACATATGAGATGTTCCAAAGACTGAAATTGGGATTTCAGACTAGTGCCCACGTCAAGAGGTATGAGACCTCTCACAAGTTTCTTAAGCCTGCAAACTAAGGGAGAAAAGCTCAATCGTTAAGCATGTGCTCAGATTGTCTGAGTACTACAATCGCTTGAATCGAGTGGGAGTTAATCTTCCAGATGAGATAGTGATGGTTCTCCATAGTCACTACCACCAAGCTATTAGAGCTTCGTGATGAACTATAACATATCAGGGATAGATATGATGATCCTTGAGCTATTCGCGACACCGCGAAAGTAGAAATCAAGTAGGAGCATCAATTGTTGATGGTTAAACCACTAGTTTCAAGAAGGGCAAGGGAAAGAAGGGATACTTCATGAAACGGCAAGTCAGTTGCTGCTCTAGTGAAGAAACCCAAGGTTGAACCCAAACCCGAGACTAAGTGCTTCTGTAATGAGGGGAACGGTCACTGAAGCAGAACTACCCTAGACACTTGGTAGATGAGAAGGCTGGCAAGGTCGACAGAAGTATATTGGATATACATTATAATGTGTACTTTACTAGTACTCCTAGTAGCACCAGGGTATTAAAATACCGGTTCAGTTGCTAAGTGTTGGTAACTCGAAATAAAAGGCTACAGAATAAATAGAGACTAGCTAAAGGTGAGATGGCGATATGTGTTGAAAGTGTTTCCAAGGTTGATGTGATCAAGCATAGCATGCTCCCTCTACCATCGAGATTGGTGTTAAACCTAAATAATTGTTATTTGGTGTTTGCGTTGAGCATAGACATGATTGGATTATGTTTATCGAAATACAGTTATTCATTTAAGGAGAATAATGGTTACTCTGTTTATTTGAATAATACCTTCAATGGTCTTGCACCTAAAATGAATGGTTTATTGAATCTTGATCGTAGTGATACACATGTTCATGCCAAAAGATATAAGATAGTAATGATAGTACCACATACTTGTGGCACTGCCATTTGAGTCATGTTGGTATAAAATGCATGAAGAAGCTCCATGTTGATGGATCTTTAAACTCACTCGTTTTTGAAAAGATTGAGACATGCGAACCATGTCCATTGGTATATATGCATGAAGAAACTCCATACAGATGGATCGTTTGGACTCAATTGATTTTGAATCACTTGAGACATGCAAATCATACCACATGGGCAAGATGACTGAAAGGCCTTGTTCTCAGTGAGATGGAACAAGAAAGCAACTTGTTCGAAGTAATACATTTTGATGTGTGCAGTCCAATGAGTGCTGAGGCACGCAGTGGATATCATTATGTTCTTACTTCACAGATGATTTGAGTAGATGTTGAGTATATTTACTTGATGAAACACAAGTTTGAATTATTGAAAGGTTTAGGTAATTTCAGAGTGAAGTTGAAGATCGTAGTGACAAGAGGATAAAATGTCTATGATATGATCATAGAGATGAATATCTGAGTTATGAGTTTGGCACACAATTAAGACATTGTGGAAATTGTTTCACAACTAATACCGCCTGGAACACCATAGTGTGATGGTGTGTTCGAACATCATAACTGCACCTATTGGATATGGTGCATACCATGATGTCTCTTATCGAATTACCACTATCGTTTATGGGTTAGGCATTAGAGACAACCACATTCACTTTAAATAGGGCACCACGCAATTTCGTTGAGACGACACCGTATGAACTATGGTTTAGAAAAACCTAAGTTGTCGTTTCTTAAAAGTTTGGGGCTGCGATGCTTATGTGGAAAAGTTTCAGGCTAATAAGCTCGAACCCAAAGCGGATAAATGCATCTTCATAGAATATCCCAAACAGTTGGGTATACCTCCTATTTCAGATCCGGAGGCAAAAGTGATTGTTTCTAGAAACGGGTCCTTTCTCGAGGAAAAGTTTCTCTCGAAAGAATTGAGTGGGAGGATGATGGAGACTTGATGAGGTCATTGAACCGTCACTTCAACTAGTGTGTATCAGGGCACAGGAAGTTGTTCCTGTGGCACCTACACCAATTGAAGTGGAAGCTTATGATAGTGATCATGAAACTTCGGATCAAGTCACTATCAAACCTCATAGGTCGACAAGGATGCGTACTACTTCAGAGTGGTACATAATCCTGTCTTGGAAGTCATGTTGCTAGACAACAATGAACCTACGAGCTATGGAGAAGCGATGGTGGGCCCGGATTCCGACGAATGGCTCGAGGCCATAAAATCCGAGAGAGGATCCATGTATAAAAAAACAAGGTATAGACTTTGGAAGAACTACTTGATGGTCGTAAGGCTGTTGGGTGCAGATGGATTTTAAAAGGAAGACGGACAATGATGGTAAGTGTCACCATTAAGAAAGCTCGACTTGTCGTTAAATGTTTTCCGACAAGTTCAAGGAGTTGACTACGATGAGACTTTCTCACTCGTAGCGATGCTAAGAGTCTATTGGACTTATGTTAGCAGTTACTGCATTATTTATGAAATCTTGCAGATAGGATGTCAAAACATTGTTTCCTCGACGATTTTCTTGAGGAAAGGTTGTATGTGATACAACCAGAAGGTTTTGTCAATCCTGAAAGATGCTAACAAGTATGCAAAGCTCCAGCAATCCTTCTAAGGACTGGAGTAAGCATCTCGGAGTTGGAATGTACGCTTTGATGAGATGATCAAAGATTTTGGGTTTATACAAAGTTTATGAGAAACTTGTATTTCCAAAGAAGTGAGTGGGAGCACTATAGAATTTTTGATGAGTATATGTTGTTAACATATTGTTGATCAGAAATGATGTAGAATTTCTGGAAAGCATACAGGGTTATTTGAAAAGTGTTTTTCAATGGAAAACCTGGATTAAGCTACTTGAACATTGAGCATCAAGATCTATAAGGATAGATCAAAAACGCTTAATAATACTTTCAAATGAATACATACCATGACAAGATTTTGAAGGAGTTCAAAATAGATCATCAAGAGGAGTTCTTGGCTGTGTTACAAGGTGTGAGTATTGAGTAAGACTCAAGACCTGACCACGGCAAAAGAGAGAGAAAGGACGAAGGTCGTCCCCTATGCTTTAGACGTAGGCTCTATAGTATGCTATGTTGTGTACCGCACCTGAAGTGTGCCTTACCATGAGTCAGTCAAGGGGTACAAGAGTGATCCAGGAATGGATCACATGACATCGGTCGAGCTTATCCTTAGTAACTAGTGGACTAAGGAATTTTCTCGATTATGGCGGTGGTAAAAGAGTTCGTCGTAAAGGGTTACGTCGATGCAAACTTTGACACTAATCCAGATGACTCTGGGTGGTAAACCGGATTCGTATAGTAGAGAAGTTGTTTGGAATAGCTCCAAGTAGCGCGTGGTAGCTGCATCTACAAGATGACATAGAGATTTGTAAAGCACACATGGATCTGAAAGGTTCAGACCCATTGACTAATAAACCTCTCTCACAAGCGAGATATGAACAAACCACATGGGTGTTGGATTCATTACAATCACATAGTGATGTGAACTAGATTATTGATTCTAGTGCAAGTGGGAGACTGTTGGAAATATGCCCTAGAGGCAATAATAAAATGGTTATTATTGTATTTCCTTGTTCATGATAATTGTCTATTGTTCATGCTATAATTGTTTTAACTGGAAACCGTAATACATGTGTGAATACATAGACCACAACATGTCCCTGGTAAGCCTCTAGTTGACTAGCTCATTGATCAATAGATGGTTATGGTTTCCTGACCATGGACATTGGATGTCATTGATAACGGGATCACATCATTAGGAGAATGATGTGATGGACAAGACCCAATCCTAAGCATAGCACAAGATCGTGTAGTTCGTTTGCTAAGAGCTTTTCTAATGTCAAGTATCATTTCCTTAGACCATGAGATTGTGCAACTCCCAGATACCGTAGGAATGCTTTGGGTGTACCAAACGTCACAACGTAACTGGGTGGCTATAAAGGTGCATTACAGGTATCTCTGAAAGTGTCTGTTGGGTTGGCACGAATCGAGACTGGGATTTGTCACTCCATATGACAGAGAGGTATGTCTGGGCCCACTCGGTAATGCATCATCATAATGAGCTCAATGTGACTACGAAGTTGGTCATGGGATCATGCGTTACGGAACGAGTAAAGAGACTTGCCGGTAACGAGATTGAACAAGGTATCGGGATACTGACGATCGAATCTCGGGCAAGTATCGTACCGATAGACAAAGGGAATTGTATGCGGGATTGATTGAATCCTCGACATCGTGGTTCATACGATGAGATCATCGAGGAGCATGTGGGAGCCAACATGGGTATCCAGATCTTGCTGTTGGTTATTGGCCGGAGAGTCGTCTCGGTCATGTCTACGTGTCTCCCAAACCCGTAGGGTCTACACACTTAAGGTTCGGTGACGTTAGAGTTGTTATGGGAAATATTATCTGGTTACCGAAGGTTGTTCGGAGTCCCGGATGAGATTCCGGACGTGACGAGGAGTTCTGAAATGGTCCGGAGGTGAAGATCGATATATTGAACGAAGGGTATTGGAGTTCGGGATTGTTCCGGGGGTACCGGGTGACGACCAGCGTGTCCGAAAGTGGTTTCGTAGGCACCGGCAAGTGTTGGGGGGCCTTATGGGCCAAGGGGAAGGGGCACACCAGCCCACTAAGGGGTTGTGCGCCCCTCCCACCCCATCTCACGTAACCAGGAGAGGTGGGGGCGCCTCCCCTAGGGCAGCCTCCCTTCCTGGCTTGGGGGGCAAGTCTCCTAGGGGTGGGGGCGCCCAAAACCCATCTAGGGTTCCCTCCCTGGCAGGCGCCCCTCCCCTAGATGGGATCTGAAGGGGCCGGGCCCCTCTCCCCTTCTCCTATAAATAGTGGAGGTGGGAGGGCTGCCAGACTACCTAGACCCTTCCCTTGGCGCAGCCCCTTCCCCTCTCCTACACCTCCTCCTCCTCCGTAGCGCTTGGCGAAGCCCTGCCGGAGAACCACGAGCTCCATCACCACCACGCCGTCGTGCTGTCGGAGTTCCCCCTCAACTTATCCTCTCCCCTTGCTGGATCAAGAAGGAGGAGAGATCCCCGGGCTGTACACGTGTTGAACGCGGAGGCGCCGTTGTTCGACGCTTAGATCGGAATCGACCGCGATCTGAATCATTGCGTGTACGACTCCACCAACCGCGTTCTTGTAACGCTTCTGCTTAGCGATCTTCAAGGGTATGAAGATGCACTCCCTCTCTCTCGTTGCTAGTATCTCGTAGATTGATCTTGGTGACACGTAGGAATTTTTTTGAATTATTGCTACGTTCCCCAACACTCAACACCTCGCCTTATTGTTCCCATGGACACACCATCTCTGGTCCAGCATCCATGTCATCGTTGCAACACCCTTGCCTCGTTGGTCCAAGCATGACATCTCGCATGTCACCGTCGCAGCACCTCACTCCCACTGGTTCCAGCGCCACACCACGCTGGTCCCAACTTCTTGCCTCATTTGTCGTAGCATCGCTACATACTAGTCGCAGCTTTTCTCCCCTCGCCGATTGTAATTTCTCACCTCGCCATAGCAAACAAAAAAGCTCTCCAATCATAGCTTTTATGGTTGACAATTGCAACAATCATGACGCCACCCCCCGCTAATTGCCCCAACACCACTCCATCTGTTGTAGCAGAAAATTCTGCCGGTCCCAGCTTCTACTGTTGATAGTTGCAACCATCTCGGCACCACAGTTCGCCGCCGTGGCACCACCTCTCGGATGAGATCAGGATCTCTCGAACTGTCGCGGGGTCGCCAATCCAACGGTTGTTTCAGCATAAAGAAGTCATTGATCCCATCGGCCCTCCTCTAAGGAGGTTGTCTCATTCGTCATATCATAATCTCTTACTTTCGAACCATAACCTTGCCTTCTTCATTTCACAATAGGTGCTTTCCCTGGGGTACCCAAGCCCCCACATCAACATTACCCCCACCTTCATTCTCCAAAAGCATAGTTGTTCCCACCACTTTGTCTGCTAAACTTAGGACATTTTGACCATTAACATTGACTGACCCATCCGGCCTAACATATCCCTTTCGTGCACTTTTACTTTTGTCATGAGCATCAGCAGGGTTGAACTTCTAAGGATCAAGCACACCTGAGTAAGACTCCTGTTGGAAATATGCCCTAGAGGCAATAAAATATTGTATTATTTATTTTTATGTTTATAATTAAGAGTTTAAACTGTTATGATCCTAAAATATGTGATTCAGTGGAAAACTCATATGCACGTGTGGAATGATGAACGGTAAAAATCCGATTCCTAGTCTCGCCTCTAAGATTAGCTCAAGTGTTGTTTATGATCATGTTTGTTGGATCTTAGGATATCTTGAAGTGTAATGGTAGTCCTAAAACAACTTTGAGAATATGACGTTGGAAGAACGGTCATATTAAATTGATCAAACTTGTTTTTTATACTTTGAGATACAATCATCACAAGTCAATCATTATAACATGGATACTTAACTTATGATTTAGTTCCTTATACCATGAGACTATCGTAGTCAGTTCTTACCGTACGATGAACTTTGGGGTTGCTCAAACGTCATCCGTAACACGGCGACCATAACGACAACTTACAGGCTCATCGAAAAGTTTGACAAGAGGCTAGATAGCTCGAGAGTGAGATTTTCTCCTCCAACGATGAAGAGATATTCTTAGGGACCTGTCGGTGTGACGGCATCCAACATCGTCTGGCCAGACACAAATGACTAGGTCATAGGGATGTTGTAACATGTCAAAGAGAAATAAGAACAAAACCTGTACTGAGAAGACTGATATAGTGAGCATGAGAATGACTCAAGAGGATACCGATATATCTCACCTCAGGTTTTGTAGAATATCGTGAAGCAAAAGGAATAGAACATGATAACCAAAGGTTCACTCGAATGCCATTTGTGTATTCATAGGGATCAATATGGGTGTCCACGGTTCCACTATTGGTCATTGAACAAAAGAGGGTTATTCATGTCTATGTTTTACCGAACCTACAGGGTCACGGGCTTAAGGGAATCACGATCTGCTGAGTCTTAGTGGAGCAAGAGTTATGAGAAAATATTTATGAAATAATTTCATTAATATTAGAAATAGTTTCTAGAGGAACCGAAAGCATTTTAGAGTTATCGGAAGAGCTTCGGGGTTTACAGGGTGGAAATCTATATATAGGTGGAAAATGTTTCCGGAGATGATAAATTAATAATAAAAAACTCTAATATGTAATAATTAGAAGGCTTTTATAATTAATTAAATATCAATAGGCCAAAGAAATAAGAAAAAGGCCAAGTGTTGGAGAGGGCCCAATAACACTTTAGGTGCTTCCCTAGCGGACAAGTTAGGGGAGGCCGAATTGGAGGGGAACTTCCCCTCCTCTTGGCCGACCAAGGGGGGAAGGATTCCTTCCCCCTTGTGGCGCACCTCCCTCTCCTCCAACCTATATATACTAAAGATTTTGGCCCTTGATAGACACAAGTTTTGGAATCCCCTCTAGTTCTAGTTGATCTAATTAGAGTTAGATCTAATCCTTTCTAGTACTCATAATTAGAAGCTCAGTGTGGTTCTAGTCTTCTCCCTCTAATTCTCTGGTATCGGTTAGCTCTGGACGAGAAGCGCTGTCGGGTCGTGAATATTGTATGCTTGCAAACTGTGGAGAGGTCATGCATTTCGTCTTTGGTTCGAGGGACTTCAAGTACTATCTGAAGGAAATATGCCCTAGAGGCAATAATAAAGTTATTATTTATTTCCTTATATCATGATAAATGTTTATTATTCATGCTAGAATTGTATTAATCGGAAACATAATACATGTGTGAATACATAGACAAACAGAGTGTCACTAGTATGCCTCTACTTGACTAGCTCGTTAATCAAAGATGGTTATGTTTCCTAACCATGGACAAAGAGTTGTTATTTGATTAACGGGATCACATCATTAGGTGAATGATCTGATTGACATGACCCATTCCATTAGCTTAGCACCCGATCGTTTAGTATGTTGCTATTGCTTTCTTCATGACTTATACATGTTCCTATGACTATGAGATTATGCAACTCCCGTTTGCCGGAGGAACACTTTGTGTGCTACCAAACGTCACAACGTAAATGGGTGATTATAAAGGTGCTCTACAGGTGTCTCCAAAGGTACATGTTGGGTTGGCGTATTTCGAGATTAGGATTTGTCACTCCGAATGTCGGAGAGGTATCTCTGGGCCCTCTCGGTAATGCACATCACATAAGCCTTGCAAGCATTACAACTAATGAGTTAGTTGCAAGATGATGTATTACGAAACGAGTAAAGAGACTTGCCGGTAACGAGATTGAACTAGGTATTGAGATACCGACGATCGAATCTCGGGCAAGTAACATACCGATGACAAAGGGAACAACGTATGTTGTTATGCGGTCTGACCGATAAAGATCTTCGTAGAATATGTGGGAGCCAATATGAGCATCCAGGTTCCGCTATTGGTTATTGACCGGAGACGTGTCTCGGTCATGTCTACATTGTTCTCGAACCCGTAGGGTCCGCACGCTTAAGGTTTTGATGACAGTTATATTATGAGTTTATGCATTTTGATGTACCGAAGTTTGTTCGGAGTCCCGGATGTGATCACGGACATGACGAGGAGTCTCGAAATGGTCGAGACATAAAGATTGATATATTGGAAGCCTATATTTGGATATCGGAAGTGTTCCGGGTGAAATCGGGATTTTACCGGAGTACCGGGAGGTTACCGGAACCCCCCGGGAGGTATATGGGCCTTAGTGGGCTTTAGTGGAAGAGAGGAGAGGTGGCCAGGGCTGGGCCGCGCGCCCCTCCCCCCTAGTCCAAATAGGACAAGGAGAGGGGGCCGGCGCCCCCCTTCCTTCTCTCTCTTTCCTTTCCCCCTTCCCGAATCCTATTCCAACTAGGAAAGGGGGGAATCCTACTCCCGGTGGGAGTAGGACTCCTCCTGGCGCGCCCTCCTCCTGGCCGGCCGCACCCCCCCCTTGATCCTTTATATACGGAGGCAGGGGGCACCCCATAGACACAAGTTGATCCACGTGATCATATTCTTAGCCGTGTGCGGTGCCCCCTTCCACCATAATCCTCGATAATATTGTAGCGGTGCTTAGGCGAAGCCCTGCGACAGTAGAACATCAAGATCGTCACCACGCCGTCGTGCTGACGGAACTCTTCCCCGACACTTTGCTGGATCGGAGTCCGGGGATCGTCATCGAGCTGAATGTGTGCTAAAACTCGGAGGTGCCGTAGTTTCGGTGCTTGATCGGTCAGGCCGTGAAGACGTACGACTACATCAACCGCATTGTGCTAACGCTTCCGCTGTCGGTCTACGAGGGTACGTAGATCACACTCTCCCCTCTCGTTGCTATGCATCACCATGATCTTGCGTGTGCGTAGGAATTTTTTTGAAATTACTACGTTCCCCAACAGTGGCATCCGAGCCTAGGTTTTATATGTTGATGTTATATGCACGAGTAGAACACAAGTGAGTTGTGGGCGATATAAGTCATACTGCTTACCAGCATGTCATACTTTGGTTCGGCGGTATTGTTGGACGAAGCAGCCCGGACCGACATTACGCGTACGCTTATGCGAGACCGGTTCTCCCGACGTGCTTTGCACAGAGGTGGCTAGCGGGTGACAGTTTCTCCAACTTTAGTTGAACCGAGTGTGGCTACGCCCGGTCCTTGCGAAGGTTAAAACAACACCAACTTGACAAACTATCGTTGTGGTTTTGATGCGTAGGTAAGATTGGTTCTTGCTTAAGCCCGTAGCAGCCACGTAAAACTTGCAACAACAAAGTAGAGGACGCCTAACTTGTTTTTGCAGGGCATGTTGTGATGTGATATGGTCAAGACATGATGCTAAATTTTATTGTATGAGATGATCATGTTTTGTAACCGAGTTATCGGCAACTGGCAGGAGCCATATGGTTGTCGCTTTATTGTATGCAATGCAATCGCGCTGTAATGCTTTATTTTATCACTAAGCGGTAGCGATAGTCGTGGAAGCATAAGATTGGCGAGACGATAACGATGCTACGATGGAGATCAAGGTGTCGCGCCGGTGACGATGGTGATCACGACGGTGCTTCGAAGATGGAGATCACAAGCACAAGATGATGATGGCCATATCATATCACTTATATTGATTGCATGTGATGTTTATCTTTTATGCATCTTATCTTGCTTTGATTGACGGTAGCATTATAAGATGATCTCTCACTAATTATCAAGAAGTGTTCTCCCAGAGTATGCACTGTTGTGAAAGTTCTTCGTGCTGAGACACCACGTGATGATCGGGTGTGATAGGCTCTACGTTCAAATACAACGGGTGCAAAATAGTTGCACACGCGGAATACTCAGGTTATACTTGACGAGCCAAGCATATACAGATATGGCCTCGGAACACGGAGACCGAAAGGTCGAGCATGAATCATATAGTAGATATGATCAACATAGTGATGTTCACCAATGAAACTACTCCATCTCACGTGATGATCGGACATGGTTTAGTTGATTTGGATCACGTAATCACTTAGAGGATTAGAGGGATGTCTATCTAAGTGGGAGTTCTTTAAGTAAATTAATTGAACTTAAAATTATCATGAAACTTAGTACCTGATAGTATCTTGCTTGTTTATGCTTGATTGTAGATAGATGGCCCATGCTGTTGTTCCATTGAATTTTAATGCGTTCCTTGAGAAAGCAAAGTTGAAAGATGATGGTAGCAGTTACACGGTCTGGGTCCGTAACTTGAGGATTATCCTCATTGCTGCACAGAAGAATTACGTCCTGGAAGCACCGCTGGGTGCCAGGCCTGCTGCTGGAGCAACACCAGATGTTATGAACGTCTGGCAGAGCAAAGCTGATGACTACTTGATAGTTCAGTGTGCCATGCTTTACGGCTTAGAATCGGGACTTCAACGACGTTTTGAACGTCATGGAGCATATGAGATGTTCCAGGAGTTAAAGTTAATATTTCAAGCAAATGCCCGGATTGAGAGATATGAAGTCTCCAATAAGTTCTATAGCTGCAAGATGGAGGAGAACAGTTCTGTCAGTGAGCATATACTCAAAATGTCTGGGTATAATAATCACTTGATTCAATTGGGAGTTAATCTTCCAGATGATTGCGTCATTGACAGAATTCTCCAATCACTGCCACCAAGCTACAAGAGCTTCGTGATGAACTATAATATGCAAGGGATGAATAAGACTATTCCCGAGCTCTTCGCAATGCTGAAAGCTGCGGAGGTAGAAATCAAGAAGGAGCATCAAGTGTTGATGGTCAACAAGACCACTAGTTTCAAGAAAAAGGGCAAAGGGAAGAAGAAGGGGAACTTCAAAAAGAACAGCAAGCAAGTTGCTACTCAAGAGAAGAAACCCAAACCTGGACCTAAGCCTGAAACTGAGTGCTTCTACTGCAAGCAGACTGGTCACTGGAAGCGGAACTGCCCCAAGTATTTGGCGGATAAGAAGGATGGCAAGGTGAACAAAGGTATATGTGATATACATGTTATTGATGTGTACCTTACTAATGCTCGCAGTAGCACCTGGGTATTTGATACTGGTTCTGTTGCTAATATTTGCAACTCGAAACAGGGACTACGGATTAAGCGAAGATTGGCTAAGGACGAGGTGACGATGCGCGTGGGAAATGGTTCCAAAGTCGATGTGATCGCAGTCGGCACGCTACCTCTACATCTACCTTCGGGATTAATATTAGACCTAAATAATTGTTATTTGGTGCCAGCGTTAAGCATGAACATTATATCTGGATCTTGTTTGATGCGAGACGGTTATTCATTTAAATCAGAGAATAATGGTTGTTCTATTTACATGAGTAATATCTTTTATGGTCATGCACCCTTAAAGAGTGGTCTATTCTTATTAAATCTCGATAGTAGTGACACACATATTCATAGTGTTGAAGCCAAAAGATGCAGAGTTGATAATGATAGTGCAACTTATTTGTGGCACTGCCGTTTAGGTCATATCGGTATAAAGCGCATGAAGAAACTCCATACTGATGGGCTTTTGGAACCACTTGATTATGAATCACTTGGTACTTGCGAACCGTGCCTTATGGGTAAGATGACAAAAACACCGTTCTCCGGTACTATGGAGAGAGCAACAGATTTATTGGAAATCATACATACAGATGTATGTGGTCCGATGAATGTTGAGGCTCGTGGCGGATATCGTTATTTTCTCACCTTCACAGATGACTTAAGCAGATATGGGTATATCTACTTAATGAAACATAAGTCTGAAACGTTTGAAAAGTTCAAAGAATTTCAGAGTGAAGTTGAAAATCATCGTAACAAGAAAATAAAATTCCTACGATCTGATCGTGGAGGAGAATATTTGAGTTACGAGTTTGGTGTACATTTGAAAAATTGTGGAATAGTTTCGCAACTCACGCCACCCGGAACACCACAGCGTAATGGTGTGTCCGAACGTCGTAATCGTACTTTACTAGATATGGTGCGATCTATGATGTCTCTTACTGATTTACCGCTATCGTTTTGGGGATACGCTCTAGAGACGGCCGCATTCACGTTAAATAGGGCACCATCAAAATCCGTTGAGACGACGCCTTATGAACTGTGGTTTGGCAAGAAACCAAAGTTGTCGTTTCTGAAAGTTTGGGGCTGCGATGCTTATGTGAAAAAGCTTCAACCTGATAAGCTCGAACCCAAATCGGAGAAATGTGTCTTCATAGGATATCCAAAGGAAACTATTGGATACACCTTCTATCACAGATCCGAAGGCAAGACTTTTGTTGCTAAATTCGGAAACTTTCTGGAGAAGGAGTTTCTCTCGAAAGAAGTGAGTGGGAGGAAAGTAGAACTTGACGAGGTAACTGTACCTACTCCCTTATTGGAAAGTAGTACATCACAGAAACCTGTTTCTGTGACACCTACACCAGTTAGTGAGGAAGCTAATGATGATGATCATGAAACTTCAGAACAAGATACTACTGAACCTCGTAGATCAACCAGAGTGAGATCCGCGCCAGAGTGGTACGGTAATCCTGTTCTGGAAGTCATGCTACTAGATCATGATGAACCTACGAACTATGAAGAAGCGATGGTGAGCCCAGATTCCGCAAAATGGCTTGAAGCCATGAAATCTGAGATGGGATCCATGTATGAGAACAAAGTATGGACTTTGGTTGACTTGCCCAATGATCGGCAAGCAATTGAGAATAAATGGATCTTCAAGAAGAAGACTGACGCTGACGGTAATATTACTGTCTACAAAGCTCGACTTGTCGCAAAAGGTTTTCGGCAAGTTCAAGGGATTGACTACGATGAGACCTTCTCACCCGTAGCGATGCTTAAGTCTGTCCGAATCATGTTAGCAATTGCCGCATTTTATGATTATGAAATTTGGCAGATGGATGTCAAAACTGCATTCCTGAATGGATTTCTGGAAGAAGAGTTGTATATGATGCAACCAGAAGGTTTTGTCGATCCAAAGGGAGCTAACAAAGTGTGCAAGCTCCAGCGATCCATTTATGGACTGGTGCAAGCCTCTCGGAGTTGGAATAAACGCTTTGATAGTGTGATCAAAGCATTTGGTTTTATACAGACTTTTGGAGAAGCCTGTATTTACAAGAAAGTGAGTGGGAGCTCTGTAGCATTTCTGATATTATATGTGGATGACATATTACTAATTGGAAATGATATAGAATTTCTGGATAGCATAAAGGGATACTTGAATAAGAGTTTTTCAATGAAAGACCTCGGTGAAGCTGCTTACATATTAGGCATTAAGATCTATAGAGATAGATCAAGACGCTTAATTGGACTTTCACAAAGCACATACCTTGACAAAGTTTTGAAGAAGTTCAAAATGGATCAAGCAAAGAAAGGGTTCTTGCCTGTGTTACAAGGTGTGAAGTTGAGTAAGACTCAATGCCCGACCACTGCAGAAGATAGAGAGAAAATGAAAGATGTTCCCTATGCTTCAGCCATAGGCTCTATCATGTATGCAATGCTGTGTACCAGACCTGATGTGTGCCTTGCTATAAGTCTAGCAGGGAGGTACCAAAGTGATCCAGGAGTGGATCACTGGACAGCGGTCAAGAACATCCTGAAATACCTGAAAAGGACTAAGGATATGTTTCTCGTTTATGGAGGTGACAAAGAGCTCATCGTAAATGGTTACGTTGATGCAAGCTTTGACACTGATCCGGACGATTCTAAATCGCAAACCGGATACGTGTTTACATTAAACGGTGGAGCTGTCAGTTGGTGCAGTTCTAAACAAAGCGTCGTGGCGGGATCTACGTGTGAAGCGGAATACATAGCTGCTTCGGAAGCAGCAAATGAAGGAGTCTGGATGAAGGAGTTCATATCCGATCTAGGTGTCATACCTAGTGCATCGGGTCCAATGAAAATCTTTTGTGACAATACTGGTGCAATTGCCTTGGCAAAGGAATCCAGATTTCACAAGAGAACCAAGCACATCAAGAGACGCTTCAATTCCATCCGGGATCTAGTCCAGGTGGGAGACATAGAGATTTGCAAGATACATACGGATCTGAATGTAGCAGACCCGTTGACTAAGCCTCTTCCACGAGCAAAACATGATCAGCACCAAGGCTCCATGGGTGTTAGAATCATTACTGTGTAATCTAGATTATTGACTCTAGTGCAAGTGGGAGACTGAAGGAAATATGCCCTAGAGGCAATAATAAAGTTATTATTTATTTCCTTATATCATGATAAATGTTTATTATTCATGCTAGAATTGTATTAACCGGAAACATAATACATGTGTGAATACATAGACAAACAGAGTGTCACTAGTATGCCTCTACTTGACTAGCTCGTTAATCAAAGATGGTTATGTTTCCTAACCATGGACAAAGAGTTGTTATTTGATTAACGGGATCACATCATTAGGTGAATGATCTGATTGACATGACCCATTCCATTAGCTTAGCACCCGATCGTTTAGTATGTTGCTATTGCTTTCTTCATGACTTATACATGTTCCTATGACTATGAGATTATGCAACTCCCGTTTGCCGGAGGAACACTTTGTGTGCTACCAAACGTCACAACGTAAATGGGTGATTATAAAGGTGCTCTACAGGTGTCTCCAAAGGTACATGTTGGGTTGGCGTATTTCGAGATTAGGATTTGTCACTCCGAATGTCGGAGAGGTATCTCTGGGCCCTCTCGGTAATGCACATCACATAAGCCTTGCAAGCATTACAACTAATGAGTTAGTTGCAAGATGATGTATTACGAAACGAGTAAAGAGACTTGCCGGTAACGAGATTGAACTAGGTATTGAGATACCGACGATCGAATCTCGGGCAAGTAACATACCGATGACAAAGGGAACAACGTATGTTGTTATGCGGTCTGACCGATAAAGATCTTCGTAGAATATGTGGGAGCCAATATGAGCATCCAGGTTCCGCTATTGGTTATTGACCGGAGACGTGTCTCGGTCATGTCTACATTGTTCTCGAACCCGTAGGGTCCGCACGCTTAAGGTTTTGATGACAGTTATATTATGAGTTTATGCATTTTGATGTACCGAAGTTTGTTCGGAGTCCCGGATGTGATCACGGACATGACGAGGAGTCTCGAAATGGTCGAGACATAAAGATTGATATATTGGAAGCCTATATTTGGATATCGGAAGTGTTCCGGGTGAAATCGGGATTTTACCGGAGTACCGGGAGGTTACCGGAACCCCCCGGGAGGTATATGGGCCTTAGTGGGCTTTAGTGGAAGAGAGGAGAGGTGGCCAGGGCTGGGCCGCACGCCCCTCCCCCCCCTAGTCCGAATAGGACAAGGAGAGGGGGCCGGCGCCCCCCTTCCTTCTCTCTCTCTCCTTTCCCCCTTCCCGAATCCTATTCCAACTAGGAAAGGGGGGGAATCCTACTCCCGGTGGGAGTAGGACTCCTCCTGGCGCGCCCTCCTCCTGGCCGGCCGCACCCCCCTTGATCCTTTATATACGGAGGCAGGGGGCACCCCATAGACAGAAGTTGATCCACGTGATCATAGCCTTAGCGGTGTGCGGTGCCCCCTTCCACCATAATCCTCGATAATATTGTAGCGGTGCTTAGGCGAAGCCCTGCGACAGTAGAACATCAAGATCGTCACCATGCCGTCGTGCTGACGGAACTCTTCCCCGACACTTTGCTGGATCGGAGTCCGGGGATCGTCATCGAGCTGAACGTGTGCTAAAACTCGGAGGTGCCGTAGTTTCGGTGCTTGATCGGTCGGGCCATGAAGACGTACGACTACATCAACCGCGTTGTGCTAACGCTTCCGCTGTCGGTCTACGAGGGTACGTAGATCACACTCTCCCCTCTCGTTGCTATGCATCACCATGATCTTGCGTGTGCGTAGGAATTTTTTTGAAAGTACTACGTTCCCCAACACTATCTACACCAACTCCTCTTCCGCTGCAACTCGGAGTTGGTAATGGTCAAATCTAAACCGCTAATGCATCTTCATAGTGTTCTTGGTTTGATCGTAGGTTGATTTTTTGTTTTCTACTACGTTTCCCAACAACCCCAAGCTTACTCACTCACCTCGCCCCCTTCCTCATACTCCTCCTCTGCATGTCCATCCTCCCAAATTAGCTCTACCCCTTTCACGTCTACCCCATCCTCTTCCACGACCTCCCGGTTCCACTCTCTCCTATCGACCTTTATTTCCACACCCCGACTGACCCATTAGGCCACAATAATAACAGAAGTCAGGTAGCTTTCATAGTACACGGGGTATTTCTTCCTCTCCTTTACCGTGATCAACACAAATCTCACTAGCGAAACATGACTATTGAGATAAACTCTTGCTCTCAAAAACTTTGAGGGGTTAAGTATACCCTCATCATCATTACCGTTATAGGTGGCCCTCCAACTTTCCTAGCAACTTTCTCAGCCAACTCCTTCTTCCTCATTAATGCGCTCAGGGCTCCCTGAATTCTGGCCCAGACTAGGATATTGTCTAGCTTCTAATCATTCACATTACTGAACCCATTGTACTTGTATCACAACGATCGCATCATGAAACAACCAAGGTCCTCCATCCATCATCCTCTTCCAATCGGCAACGCACTGAAACTGAACAATAAAATAGGTTTGGACCCATTGTCTTGAAGGTAATTTGTTGCGTCAGGGACCACACAATGCGCAATGCGTTGAACAACGCCGGTTGGCTAAATGGTCGAGTAGTGTGGACCTTGAAGATTACCAACCATAACACCTCTTTAATCAGTTGCTCAAGTTCATCAGAGAAGTCGAGATCTACATCCTCCTCTCCATAGAGACTAAGCCCCTCAAAATGATTTTCTAGGCCTGGTTCAGCCCCCACTAATACTCCTCTTTCTCATCCGCCACACGATCCCCTCTCCGGCTTCCTTCTTCTCCTAAATCGGAACTGATTTTCCTCCGGCATCTACGTTCTTTCCTAGACCTCCATCCACTTTACCTTCTTTTCATCCCCCATTCCTGCCGCCACAAAGTAGCGGTGGTTCTGCCATACAATTCTCGATCTAGATGCCCCCTACATTGCTAGACCCCCGTCCCTCCGGTGGAACCCGAGTGGAACGTGAGGATTTGGTGGACTCAGGCGAGAATCGCCATAGGAAGAGTAAACCGTAGGAAAAAAGACCCTATAACCTTGTTGGAATCATGCTTGACATTTTGGGATTGGGCTTCGAACCGGGGCGAATCCTATTCGCCGCATTCTATGACAAATTGTCGATGCTTCGCATAGGGCGAGTGACGTGCTGAACCAAGATGGGTGAGCTCATTTGTAGAAGAAAACATTGTACGCGACCTTGTTTTTGGAAAGGTTCCTACTGTTTTTAGGAACCTTGTAGAAAGGTTCATGCACCGGTTTTTTCTGTTGTTTTCTTTTTCAAATTTTCCTTTTATTTTTCTATTTTTTTTAAAAAAAACACATTTTTTTATGTTCTAGATTCACTAAAAGAAATATTCATGTTTTTCCAAAAAAATATCCGTGTTTCCAAACAAAGTTCAAACTTCAGAAAAATGCCCATGTTTAAAAAAATGTTCGCATTTTCATAAAACACTCAAATTTTGAAAAAATGTTTGCCAAATATAAAAAATGACCGTGTTATAAAAGATGCCGTGTTACCGAATTTTGAACTTCGACAACTGTTGGGTCAGTTTTTCACCGGCAAATTTAAGCATCTAGTGCCATTTTCCAACAAGCACATTCTTGTAGAAGCTGACCTTCCCATTGTCAATTACTCCTACTACACCCATTCATGATTATTTTGTTGAAACACAGGGACCATCAACTGCTGACCTTCTTCTTAACAGAACTGGTGTTACCACCGACAGACGCGGGCCAGTCCTTCACTCGTGGTACACATAGTATATCTCACACTAGTTGACTATATGCTGATCTGTGCACGTCAGCTGAACCCTGGACATTGTACTGCTAGCTCAATCGTGCTTGTCACACTCAAATGCGCCATTAGACGCAGGCATCTCCCTGCTTTACTTGATCAAACGGTGAAAGAAACGCACTGCCTAATACCGAAAACGAAGCATGTCCAAACCCACGTATGAATATGATCATGCAGTAGTAGTTTGGAATCGAGGTTACTCCCCCCACAAACCGCAACCACCTAGCTAGATCACCATCCGCACTGCCCTCTTCCGGACGGAACGGCCCAAATCGCAGCGTGACTCGCCCCTGACACCCGCCGCATTTGCTCCTCCTGACAGACGGTTTAAATAGTCATCGCTGACAGAATAGACAAATGGCCAAGGCCAATTAGCCCATCACCAAGAGATTATTGTTATTGTTTAAGTACTGTTATTTCAAGCAGTGGGCAGAGCTAATTAACAACTGAGTAGTACGCACAGGCTAACAATAATCTTTCAGGACAAAAGAAAGAATCGTTCGTTGGGCACAGTGAACGTGCGCCGTGTGATGGAACTCGCAGACGCTTCTGTGTCGGCAATATTTTGGTTGATGATTGATCCTGATTGCTCCCTAATTCCTAGCCCCCTTTTCTTTCTTGCAGTGTCGCTGCAGGTGGCCTAATTAACTGGGTTAGCAGTGTCCTGGTTCTGCTCAGTGGACGCACTTACAGGCCTGCATACTTTGTCTTGTTGTCGAAATGGAATCGAAACAGTGGAAGCCTTGCGGGCAACGCAAAGCCCGTTTCGATAGGGAGCGCGTATGTGCTTTATCGGGAGAAGGGAAAGTTGGAAGCAAAGCATGAGCAAGAAAGAGATGGTTAGCTCAGACTTGCTAATCGTACAACAATAAGAGAGCTTAGTTCAGTCACATGTACACATATGTAGGCATATAGCAGGAGCAGCAGCGAAGTAGGCTGCTTGTGTGTGCGGTGATCCGGTCCCAGAGACACAGAGGCCTCAAGTTCTTTTATTTAGGGTGCGTTTGGTTGCAGTAGTGAACAGTAGCTGCATTGCATAGCCTTCTCAACTTAGTCTGACTATGCAAATGCAGCCTCAAATGCATCATCTGCAAGTTGCTTGGTTGACTGCATGCCCTCTTGCCTGCATGAGGTGAACCACAGTGCCTGGTGTTTGTTTGCCTGCATGTTAGTGAACAAACCCAAGGCATGGTGTTTGATTGTATGCAACGTCTGGTGTGTGATAACATCTTTGGCTAGTTGGTGAGCTTACCCGCATACTTCGGCACAACCATGTAGCACACATCATAAGCAGAGCAGAGTATAAACAGCATCAACTACTTAACAACATAATTCAGATAAGCAGTACCACACTTCATAACAGTTCAATGCATAAGCCATAAACAGTCTAAAGCATACTCGATAGTACTTAGGAAGGAGGTGCCCCGGCCCTAGTCCTTGGCGGCGAAGGCTTCGTCGTGCTTCCCGCACTTGTTGACGACCTCAATGCCATCGTCGTCGAAGATGACGACCTTGAGGGTGTCGGGAGTGAGGAGCTTGAATGTCACCATGTAGTCGATCTTGATCTGATGAACGGCTACGTAGGTGGCCCAACCCTGATCCAGGGTTACCATGTCGTTCATCAGCTTCACCGTCACCTTCCAGGAGCAGCCGGTGTTGTTCCCGAGCTTGAACTCCGTCGGCACCGCGACGAAGTGCTTGGTGAAGTCCAGGGGCATGGGGATGCACTCAAGCTTCGATGCAAGGATGACCTTGCAGAAGTGAGTTGGGCCATCCTCCTCATGGTAGTGGTCGTAGTTGTGGCGCTTGTTGCTGGGGGGCTCCTCCATGCGCTCGTCGTCGCCAACCTCGAGCGTCTTCGGTTCTTCCTCGGCAGTGGGCAGCAGCACAACCTCGGGCATTGGATGAACGGGCTACTTGCCCTTGTTGTCAATGGCCGGGAGCACCTCCGTGCCCATCTCATTGCCCTCCTCGATCTGCACACAATTCGTGGAGCCAGACACATCACAGAGTTCATGGCTTATTGAAGAACATGTAGCTAAACGGCATGACTGTCTCTCTTCCTCCGCTCCATCGTGCCTATATTTACTCACCCTGCCCACCACTACTTACCCACTCCCTCTCTTCTCTCACTATATACCTTCCTCCTCTCCATCGCCATGAGCTCTAGCTCCAGCTCCAACGCCAACCCCTTCCATTAGGGTATTGGCTGGAGGGCCTTCTTCCTCGGGTGGTCGGCTGGTGACCGCACCAAGTTCGAGAACACCATGGAGGGGTGCCTCGGGTGCTCAAACTTTGGCTCCATGCCTGACATGCAGAAGGAATCTGATGCAGTGCTCATGAGGGCCACTGCACAAGAGCTGAAGACGCTGATTCCTGACCTAGCAAAGGGCGCGATGGCAGTCGACATCATTCGCTGGGCCATGAATCAGGCCTTCTCCGACGACGCTAAATAGAGGAAGAAGTGGTCCAAGTACAAGAACTACTGGACTCCTAATGACCGCCGTGCCGCAGTGTACTGGGAGACGACAATAGTGCCGCCGACAGTCATCGGTGGGGAGCCTAAGGAGGAGGAAGAACTGGTGCAGATGCCAGTGAGGGCGCCGGAGCCAGGCCGTCGTACGTGGCAGATCGACCTCGACTCCTCTGACAGCGACGACGACCTGCCGCCTCGCACGGCGATGGACAAGAAGATGAAGGCCAGCCACTCGACCCGCCGGTGACGGCCGCCGCGATTAGCTGGTGTCTGTTTTGTACCCCCAATCCCCCTTCTACTCCATCCACATCTACCTCTATTCCGATCTTCCATGAACTAGTATGAAGTAGTATGAACTCGTATGAACTGCCATGCTTATCTACCTCTATTCCCCATTCCCCTCTCCACCGTGGATCGGATCTATCGCCGGATCAAATGCGAAAAAGTAGTGCATGACGAACAGAGAAGTGCTTACCGCGATTGCCACGGGCCAGGTGATGATCCGCTCACCGGTGATGGAGTCCAGTGGTCTTCTTACTCTCCTCCGATCCGCCGCCGGTGAGAGTTGGGAGAGTGGGGAAGAGTGGGGAGATGGAGCGGTGAGGGGCAGTGAGGCTAATAACTGCCGGCGCTTCGGGAAACAACGCGGCTTCTCGAGCGTGGCCGCGCACATGAAGCCACCGCCGCCCACGTGCACCGCTCGGGCCTGGCCCTGGAGAAGCTGCCGATTCGAGCGTTCCCAGAGAGCCAGGCCCAGGAGTGCTTTAAGGTTCGTGCCATGCGGGCCGAACAGTAAAAGCAGGCAACTAATCGGCCCGTTTGCGTCCCACGTGAGCCAGGCCGGGCCTCATGCAGGCAACCAAACACGCCCTTAATCAGTGTCTCATGTTTTTCTCACTTGTATTTCGAGTAATTTTGATAGACTTCAATGCCTTTTTGGAACCGACGGGAGTAAGGAGAGGAAAATATGTGTATGTGAGATCCAGATGAGAAAGACATTATGAGCTAGGATATGAGTTGCACAACTCTTTTCCCCTTTTGTGAAAAGGCCTAAAGCCATATATTATATATATCACAAGTCATTACAACCGCATCTAAACAAAAATATAAAGTTATAATCAAATACTTGGAAGTGCCGAAGTCTTCTTCCTCCTGCATCCACCGGTGACGTGCCGTGAACATCTTATCAACGTCCATAAATGGAAAATCATAGACCAAACTTCCGAATTGGCAAAATTCAGTGCCATCGCTATCATAGTTTCCGCTAAGTTCACGACTGGAGATAAACGGACTCGAACCATATTCGCCACAGGTTAAATCGTAGCCTCTCAGACCTCCCCGATGGGAAGCCATATTCGATGGAAGTCATATGTATGGCTTGGTGGGAGATATTTCCTATCTTTCTAGATCCACCCTACAATATGGGGTCAAAATCCAAAAAAAGAAGTGATTTAGCCCTTACTAAAAGGAAAATTGATTCTTGGCGCAATGAGCATAGCTTGATGTCGTCTCTGGACCTCACCTCCACGAAGCAAGCTTTTATAAACCCAAGAGCTTATAGAAGGAGTGATCGGGAAGTCGTCGATCCAGACCAGGAGACGCCGACGGATGCGATATGCGAAGCAAATCGCTGCCCCAGAAAAGAATACGTAGATAAGGGCCAGTAGAAACTCCAAAGACCACGAAAGTCGGCTGAATCCAGACAGATCCACCGGAAACCTAAACCAAACGGAAATCGGAGGACCCATTGGAGACACGGCTCTGCACACCCTCCGTTAGCGAAAGAACATCAACTGAATAGGGAAAGGGCGGGGAGAACATTATTCCTACATTGGAATATCGTCACATCTTCGCCACCCCAAACCAAGCACGAAGACTTTCTAAACTAAACCTGAAAAAAAAATCACCCATGTTGTTGCATGATAGGTCTGGGTATGACGTCTAGCCTGCCACCGCCCAGAACCGTGCGTCGACGCCCTCTTTCCGGTAACCTAGCCAAGCCAGGTAGCTGTTGAAGATCGCTGCACTGGATCCCGTCGGCTGTCGTCAGCTTCAGCAATACCGTCGTTGAGCACCGCCTCATGCAGATCACTCTAACATGCATCTTGTTCACCGTGTCATAACAACCCTCCAATCCTCCACAGTGGGATGTCCATGAACAAGATCTCCTCGCCGGCCCCGCGCGGGATTTGCCTGGCGACGTTCCTATATGGCGGCAAGAGGGAGAAAACATGGGTGGCAGCTAGTGTTTCCTAGTCGCCTATGCAGCTGCCTATCACATGAGCTGCACAATTCACTCTCCAATATAAACTGTAATTTTTATAGCACATACTCCCTTCATTCTAATGAATAAATCATGCATGTATTTCTAAAATTTAAGTTTGATCATCAATTTGACCATCCAATGTGAGTTATGCGTGATAAAAATTATACCATTGAACTTGTATCCAAAAAATGTTTGTAGTGGTATAATTTTTAAGTCACATGACTAATGTTTTAATAGTTAAATTAATGATCAAAGTTCAATTTTAAAATTTATGTTGAAACGGAGAGAGTCCTGATAACTTTTGTCTTTGAGACAATCATTTATAACTTTAAGTTACTTGATGACAACGAAGAAGTTTATTTTTGGATCAGAGAAGGGAGAGGTAGGCCCAAGATGTCTTACCTTTGATCAGGGCCCATACATTTACAATCTGGACATTCTTCTCCTGGCATGGCAACAAAAGTGCCTTGAGCCACGGGAACTATATTTCGCCTCTAGCGACGTGTATGCTACCTTCGCTTGAAGCTTTTCCATTTTTATGTATACATGTTTAACACTTTTAAATACATAATTAACATATTCTAAAACATATTTTTTATTTCTATTTTTTCCATACACATTATACATTTTTATATATACTTGAGCAACATTGTTTATATACATTTTTAAGTGTCTCGCCGTTGTGCATCTTCTATAAACATCAGTAACATTTTTTATATAGGTTTAATATTTTTAAATACTTGATTACCACTTTCTTATATAAATGTTTTGATGTCTATTTTACTCATACACATTAGTATTTTTTTGTGTGCATCAGGAACATTTGTTAAGTACATGATTAACAATATTTTCATATACATGTTTGATGTCTACCTTTCTCCATGCACATTGTACATTTTTTTGTATGCACGAGAAACAATGTTCGGTCCGTCACTCTAGCATCCGGTTCACAGCAGCACCCCCTTCACAGTATCACCCTGTTTTTTTGCTCGGTTTTTGTTTCTAACATTTTTCAAAATATGAATATGTATGCCAGATAATTTCTAAATACGCATTGAAATTTTTGCAATATACTTTGAACAATTTCCGAATACACATTGAACATTTGTCTAATATATGTTTAACAAATTTCAAATATATAGTGAACATTTGTGGTATTTGAACAACTTCCTAATACAATGAATATTTTATAGTGCATGGTGAACTCTTAATACACAATGAACTTTTGTATCATACACATGAAAAAGGCAAGAAAAAAAAATACAAAGTAGAAAAAATAAAATAAATATATAATAAAATGGAAAAGGAATAGAAACAGCTCCAGCGAAGGTCCCCATGGGCCAGACCGGACCGGAGCACTGGAAGAGACTGAGCCGGCATATCATCTTGAGATTTACGAAGTCACCGTAAGCGCCTCGTTGTCTGACGGGAACGTCTTCTCCCATTGACAACGCATCGCAGAAATTCTGAAATAAATCTAAGAATAATACGAGCACCAGGACTTGAATCCTAGTGGGCTGGGGATACCATTGTCCCTCTAGCCATCAAACCACAGATTGGTTCACAGTTCATTCATGTGATCATCCCTACTATCTTCGTTCGGTTTTTCCTTCACTGGTATCTATGGTTTTCCTTTTTTTTCCTTCCTTATAATTGAGGTTACTTTGTTTTTTCACAGCTTTTCATCGGCTTTCCTTTTTTCTTTGGTATACTTCAATTGTTTCTCGATCTTTTATTCGGTTTTCTTTGCTTTTTCTCTTTGTCATTTTCTTGGATTTCCAATGGTATTTTCCCTATCCGGTACATGTGTATATTTTTATTAGACATTGTATATCTTTCGTGTACATTATGAACATTTTTAAATACATTTCTAATTTTTTAATACATCATTAATTATTTTTTCAAATATATCCTTTGATGTCTATTGTTTTCATACACACTGTACAATATTGGTATACATCTGAAACAGTTTTTATACATGTTCAACATCTATTAAATACATTATTCATATTATTTTCTAAGAAAAAAATTGATGTCTATTGTTTTCATGCACACTTATATATTTCTTACATACATATGAAATATATTTTTTATACAGGTTTAACCTTTTTTGTATACATGACTAACATTTTTAAAATAAATATTTTTATGTCCACTTTTTTTGTACGCAACATACAATTTTCTTATACATCGGAATCATTTTTCGTAAAAATTTTACATTTTGAATTATATGAACATTGTTTTACATTGCATAAATAGTTTTACATGCGTGAACATTTTTAAAATGTCAGAATTTTCTTTAAAGCTTTCAAATTTTCTTAGTCATTCTAACAAAAAAATTACACTGTATTAACAATTTGGAATTTCTCAACTTTATATTTTTGAAGTAAATGTGATACATTTAATATCAAAATGATAAATGAAGTTATAAAACAAATAAAAATAAAAAATACAACCAATGAACTAGCGAACTAACGAATGCATCAAATAACTAACTGGGCCGACCTTCTACTAGCTCTCTTCATGCGATTGTGATCCATACAGCGAGCTAAGTAGTGATTCTGTAAGATGAGAGCAACTAACTAGAGATTACCCCTTGCAGGGAACCTCCAGGGATCACCATTTGTGCCCTTAGAGCATGCCAAGTGGTGCGTGGAGCCGCTACCACATGTCAAGTGTTCGACACTCACTCTGATTTTTTTTTTCTGTATGTGTTTTTGGGGTTTGGGTGGCTTTTTTCTGGGTGTTTTGGCTTTTCGGTTTTCATCCGATTTTCCTTAGGTTTTGTAGAGAAGGAAATCCTGATTTTTCTTGTGCGAAAAAAGTTGTGCTTCCCCGAGAAGCACATATTTAATTATGTGGGAAGCATAGCTCGAAAAGGTAAAAAAAGTTGTGCTTCAATGAGAAACACATATTTACGTCTTGTGGAGGCACATATTTGCTTCCAGGAGAAGCATAGTGTGCTTTTCTGAAAGGAAAAAAAAATGTGCTCCACAAGAAGCACATATTTGTTTCTCGTTGAGACATATATTTATTTTCGCCAGAAGCACAGTTGTGCTTTCTGGACAGGGAAAAAGATGTGCTTTCACGAGAAATACAGATTTGCTTCTTATGAAGGCACAAATTTGCTTCAAAAAGAAGCACAATTGTGCTTCTCGAAAAACGGATCAAAATGGGGAAAAATTATGCTTCCATGAAAAATACAACGGTAAAATACAACTTTTCAACATGGGATCTAGTTTCAAACCGTGCTTCGCCGAAACTTATCAACATGGGATCTAGTTTCAAAGATCTTGACACGAGAAATACAACGGTAAAATCGGTTTGGGATTTGGACGCACAGTTTAAGAGATAAAATATTTTGAAAAAACGAATCTATGTGTGCCACTTGTCGTGCCTGAGAAGATGGAAATGATCTTTGCAAAGTGTAACCCTTAACTAATGATTTCATATGATCTGCCCTCATCGACGCCTAAGTGTCGGTTGGCACAGCAACACATAGGGGTGTCCACGTGGGACTTGGCCTTGTTTTTTCGCTTGCTCGTTCAGTAGAGGACTCGCTCAGCCTTGCTGGTTTTTTTATTACTCGCTCTGACTCACTTGTTTTTTAACTATTGTTTTTTTGTGCTTGTCTTTTTCTTGCCGGTTTGTTCTTTTAGGGAAAATCAACCAATTTTCTTGGTTAAATTTTTTAAATGGTAAAAATGAAAAGATCGTGATTTTTGAAAAAAGTTAGCACATTTGGAAATAGTTCAGGAATTTGAGAAAAAACATGCATATGAAAAAATGTTCATGAATCTGATAAGGTTCATGAATTTATCAAAAGTTCTAGAAAACTGATAAAAGCAATCAACAAATTAAAAACCATTGATTTTGAAAGAGTTAACGATCTTGAAAAAAGATTGCACGCTTGAAAAAGTTCACAAAGTTTAAAAAGTTCATGAAGTAGAGAAAGTTCAGGCATTTGAATTTTTTTCTAGAAGTTAAAAAGAAGATTACAAATTTGAAAAAAAACTGCAAAAAATTAAAAATATTTGCAAATTTGGTAAAAAGATCATTATTTTTTTAAGATAAAAAATAAAAACCAAACGCATAGAGAAAACCAGTTGAAAAAACAGTCCGGAAGCTTCCAAAACCTGGACTGGGTAAGAAAAACCAAACACAAGCTTGTCGCAGATTTAGAGAGACTGGGGGCGAAGATATATGGGCCTCCCAGCCCATCCAGAACGTATGTGAGCGTTTCTTAGCCATAGCGCGCCGTAAACGCCAAATAGGAAAATAAATAAAAACCTTATACACAGCGGGCATGTCAACCTGTCAGCTATGAAAACAAATAAAAACCTGTCAACTGAAATAATGTACACTCCTGCATCGACACATTGTTTT
The DNA here is from genome assembly GCF_018294505.1 of Triticum aestivum. Lineage (NCBI taxonomy): Eukaryota > Viridiplantae > Streptophyta > Magnoliopsida > Poales > Poaceae > Triticum > Triticum aestivum. The sequence continues at coordinate 60,905,797 of NC_057803.1, read as the reverse complement.
AGTTTGAAACCCATCACAACATCCCATTTCTTGACTCCCCACAACCTTCAGTTATGCCTCATTAGAGATAGGGCCCGTCCTAGACAAGCAGGAGTGCACAATGTGTCGATGCACTGTCGCTCCCGACGGCTGGAATAGTGCCCCCTCGCGGGCTCATCGTGTAATTCATTGACGAGACTAGCCGGCGGCACGGGGCAACGACGCAGACTGTGCTACAACGGAGCAACCCCGGCTCCAGCAGGCGGTATGGCGTCAATTTTTCCAGCTTCAATCTTCTCTGCTACCGCTTAGACGTAACCGTAAAGTCATCCCACCGCCACCACTCCCGTCGCTTGATTGGCTGATTGAATGTCACCCATTGCTTAATCTTGTCCGATGGTGATTGAAATATTAGTGCTATTCTGCACAGTATATATTGTTGAGATAATGAGAAGACTAGAGATATATTCTCCTACTTTGGTCATCAAGAAGGCAAGACGGAGAAGATAGGCAGATAGTGTCATCTTCTTCATTGGTAGAAATAACAAGGAGTCACTATTATCATGTGTGTGCCGTCATGGGCTAAACAGCCTTGTAACCGCGTACCTATTAAGCCCACATGTGTGTGTTGTTAGAATTAAGCAGAGACAAGGCATTGATTTTTCCCTTGCTGGGCCGGCCCGTCTAAGGGTTTTTATCTTCCTGTGTTAAACCCAAAAATTAACACCACCAACGAATCGAACCGACGACCTCCTTCAGAAACAAACACGCCACAACCACCAGGCCACTAACCAACTGGTGCAAAGAGTCCTGGTTTTACTCTTTTATTCATTTGTCAGTTTGTTTTGTTCTTTTTCTTTTCTTTTTTTCTAGTTCTTTTACCTTTTTCTTTTATTTATTTTCTTAAATGCGCGGTATTTTAGTTCGTGAACTTTTTCGAAAATTCGATGAGCTCTTTTCTCAAATCAATGAACTATTTCTATTTTTGGATGAACTATTTTTGAAAATTGTTGAACTTTTTTGAAATTTGGTGAACTTTCTTCAAATTCAATGAACTTTTATCAAATTAGGTGAACTTTTTTCAAAAAAATGATGAACTCTTTTCAAATTCTATGAACTTTTTCCATTTTTGGATGAACTATTTTTGAAAATTGATGAACTTTTTTGAAATTTGGCAAACTTTCTTCAAATTTGATGAACTTTTATCAAATTAGGTGAATTTTTTTCAAAAAAATGATGAACTCTTTTCAAATCTGATGGACCTTTTTAAGAATCGATGAACTACTTTCAAATTCGATGAATATTTTTCAACTTCGTTTGAAAATTTTGCAAGGTTTTGTTCAAATCCGTGAACATTTTTGTATTCGTACACGTTTTCGTTTTTGGCAAATTATTTGTTTTTTTATATTAATCAACGTGAACAAAGTTGAATGCATGTTAATGTTTGTACTAAAGGAGAACTCAAATAGATTTATTTTCTAATAATAGGCAACAACCCAAGCTTGGTATAGTGGTGAAGGCTCGAAGCTACTAATTTAGCGTTCGAAGATTGATTCCTGTTGTGCCCGTATTTGGCCTCAGCTTTTTTCACTTCCCGTTTTGCGTTTTTCCTCTGATTCATTGGGCCGGCCCGCTACGCGCCGCGTGCAGGCGCCAGGAGCGCTGGCCGGCGCTTGCAGCGCCCAATAGGGGCTCCCTCGATTTTTAGATCCCCGAAGCGTCATCTCTCGTTTCCCCTTCTGCTTCCTCCTTAATCTTCTCCTTCGTTCAGCAAAACAACCAATTCTACCTGTCAAAAAAGACCGATTGATTATAGGATTTATCGTCGTTTCGTGCGTTGTCATTATGCTTACAGCGTGACATTTGAATGTGGATGCTCTTCATCCAACACAACCCTATCTACAGCAACAACAACAACAACAACAACAACAACAACAACAACAACAACAATTACAACAGAGGGGTGACAACTTTGTAAACGGTCGATGGAGAAACTAGGGCAAACCCGATAATCTCGACAAACATGTAGGTGGTACAAATAGTATCCACAATCACGTTTGAGAGAAATACTTTGTGAAATAAAAAATATCAATTGCCAATGTATTGAACTTGATGACGATGATGAACTCTATTGTTCGGCATGAGTTGATTAGACATACTGTCGGTTGGTCAGGCTGGGACTATGTCATCTTGTTCCATTCTCAATGGATTACAATTCAGTTTCGGGTGCATTGACGACGTAGTTCGGCGTGCACCATGGGTCATGGTCGCGGTGCACTGGGTGCGCTTATAATACTTGGGGAGAGGTCTGATCGTTCTATCTGAAGTCAGGTTAGCGAGCAGACCCATTCGTGGTTCTCCTCGTTCTCCTTCGACATTCCTTTTGTGAGGGGTGTTATCGTAGTATCAACGAGACGACCAAGGCTCAAGGCACCTGGCTTTTCTTGGTTAGATGAAGATCAACACCGAAGACGCCTGTGCAACTCTCGACTTTAGGGGGCAGGTTGTTGCTCCACGGTTTAGGCTTTTCTTAGTGGTATAAAAAAATCTGAAACTTTATGACGTTGATTATCAACAAATATTTTAGGTGCTTGCAAAGTTTGGTGGCCAAATAACATCAAATGATCTTCGTAAATGCAAATTCTGCTTGAAAGTGCATACAAATTTGTTTTTTTAAAGAACTCCTCATATGTCATTTGGCCTCGAAATTTTACAAGCACCTGAAACATTTGGTCATAATTAAGGATGGCAATTTTACCCATGGACATGGATACCCATGGATATCCGATCTGAATGGATGGGGTTTGGATATGCTTTTGTGTCCATGGGCAGCGCCCAAACCCGACCCGATTGCTCGTGGATAGGGCATGGATCTAATCTTGTGCCCATGGGTATACCCAAACCCGACCCGATAGTATGATTTAATGGGTCAAAATCTGCTATCCCTACCCCACAGTCACATGTCCCACTGCAATTTTCCACTTTGTTATCTAAAACATGCAAAAGAAATTGCATAATCCCCGCTGTAACTTCTATTAGTTGTCATTCAATCCCCGTCGTAACATAATACAGGGTACCTTCACTTATTTTTATCTCCTCGTTAAATGACTCGTCATTCTCATCTTTTAGAAAAATACTAAATGATATTAGGTTGTCAGTGGACGTTGATTTGCCACAAGTTGATGTTTACCATAAGTGAAGCCTCCCCTGCCACGAGGTAAAGAATGGAGGACCTCATGTTACCACTGTGTTATTTCTTATTTATATGTCTTGTGAGGACCCAGTGGATATCCAGTGGGTATGAACATCCATCGAGTTTGGACATGGACACAATTTTCCCCCTTGGGTTTTTTCATAGGCGGGCAAAGACAGTCTTTATGGATATGAATATGGATTTGATATTGTTCAAACCGATCCAAATCCAACCCATTGTCATCCTTAGTCATAATGAAGCCATCAAGTTTCAGATTCTTTTGAGCTTTTTTCTGTGTTTCCGATCATGGGCGCATAGGTGCCATGTCCGTGGGAGTAGAAAAACCACTCTCCTAAGAAAAAGACAATTGCGTGTATTCTGGAATTCATCTTTCACTCACTGACGTTCTTCTATATGGTTACCTTATTTAAAACAAAATTTCCCTCCATCTTGTCGTACTACTCAATTCACTCTAGCCTTCACCCTCACCGGGAGCCCGTCCGCCATCCGCAACGTCAGCGAGGTCACCTGCCGCGGCCGGTATGCGCCGTCCACGGCGAGCTCGAACTCTTCCAGCACGCATGCCACGATAGACTTCATCTGGATGTAGGCCATCTCCTTCCCGAGGCAGATCCTCGGCCCCGCGTGGAACGCCATGTATCGGAACGGGCTCTCCGGCCGGAACGTCCCCTCCGCCGGGTCCAGCCACCGCTCCGGCCGGTACGCCCGCGCGTCCTCGCCCCACACGGACTCCATCCTCCCCATTGCGTACGAGTTGTACGCCACGAACCAACCTGCCCCCACCGCCGTGCCGTCCGGCAGGACGTCGGCGGCCTCCGCCCGCAGAAAGTTCACCGGCACCGGCGGGTACAGCCGCATCGACTCCGTGATGGCCGCGTGCACGTAGTGCATCTCCCTCAGCTCGTCGAGATCGAACCCGGCTCTGCCGAGGTCACCGATCGCTCGGCGGGCGCGCACGGCGGCGACCTCGTCGCGGATGCGGCGCTCCACGTCCGGGCGCGAGGACAACAGCCAGAAGAACCAGGTGAGCGCCGAGGACGTCGTTTCCCGCCCCGCGAGGAGGAAGCTGATCACTACATCGCGGAGGGCCGTCTCGGTGTAGCTCTCGCCCTGGCTCACCATGAACCTCGATAGCAAGTCGTGCTTCTCGCAGCCCACGTCCATCTCCTCCCGCCGCGACCGTATGATGCGATCGGCGAAGCCGTGCACCATGGCAATTGACTCGCGCAACCGCCGCTCGGAGCCCAGATTGAGCGCCTTCTTGATCATCCAGAATCCTGGGACGGCGTACTGGAACCTGCCCGCGCTGAGATTGGCCGCGTCCCGGAACGCGTCGGCGAAGCTGCTGCTCGCTGTCGCGGCGCTCTCGACTTCTGGGCGAGCGCCGTCTCCGTCCGGGAGCTGGCTGGGGTCGTGGTCGAAGGCGACGCGGCAGATATTATCGAACGCGTACCGCTCGAGCGTGTCCTGGAGGTCGAGCTGGCGGCCGGAGCCGGCGAAACGGCGCAGGAGCGGGAGGAGCCTGCCGTGGAGCTCGCTGTGCACGCTTCGCGCCACGAAGAGGCGCAGCGAGCGCGTGTTGAACTCGTAGCTGGCGGCCTTCCGCTGCGCGCGCCACGCCTCGCCGTCGGCGTTGAAGATGCCCCGGCCGAGGAAGTCGTGGAGCAGCGCCGCGAAGCGCGGGCCCTTGGGGTAGTTGTCGAAGCTGGCGCGCATGATGTGCTCCAGGTTGGTCGGGTTGGCGGTGATGACGCCTCGGACGCCGCCGGGCCGGCGGAACACGAGCGTGCAGGTTGGCAGGAGCGCGAGCACCTCGGTGAGCCAGTCCAGCACGCGGTGCCGGTTCGCCAGGAACTGCGGCAGGTGTCCGAGCAGCGGGTACGGCCGCGTCCTCGGCGTGCGCTGCGCCGGCGCCTTCTTGTCGAGTCTCCACGCACGGAGGACGAAGACTGCGCCGAGGGAGAAGAGCGGTATCAGGAGGAAGCAGGCTGCCAGTGCGATTGCCATGGCCGCTAGCTGGACTCCACCTACCGTGGGAGGAAATTCGGGGGGTTTATCTCCATGGTTTGGTTTTGTGTAGGTGAAGGGGAAGAAGATAAGGGAGAGGAGGAAAAGATCGTGGCGGTGAGCGAGCCGGTTGGTCTGGAAGCACCTCCGCCACTGGTGAGTTCTTGTGCTGACCGCACACGTGCCGCCGGTCTGCCGTAGCTATACAAAATGGGAACTTCGTACGGAACGAATCTGCCGCCATTTCCACTGAACTGCGTCACATTCGACGGATCGGAGGAGATATTTGTCTCAACTCTCAACACTGGACGTTTAGAGGGCCGACCTAAATGGACGACGTTTTTGTTCGTTTTTTGTTTGTTTGGGTCAATTCGGCGGACACAAATGTCCGACGTTGTGTTTGAATCGGCGCGAGCGCCTAACGCTAGCCTGATCCATTTTGTCGACGAGCCAAAAAAAGTCTTGGAAGCATTTAAAAAATAAATACATACATTTAATTAAACATAAAAGCCGGCCACAAAGGCCAGCGAAAGTCCACATTACATTAATTAACATAAAAAACTAAAAACTAGGCGATGTGTTGCCCTAGGCGTCCTTGTCATTGGCGGCGTCTGCGTCGGGGCTGGTGAGGTCGATCAGTGTCGGCGCAGGGCAGCCCAGGGGAACGCCGTGTTCCAGAGGGCGGCGATGTCGGGCTGCGCCACCGCTGCTTGGGCCTGGCACGCCTCCTTTTCGGCATCGCGCTCGAGCATCTGCAGGCGCTCCTCGGCCAGCCGAACGCGGCGCCGGTGGTCGAGGTAGGCCACCTCCTGCTTCTCCGTCGCCCCGAGCCAGATCGGCGGAGCGCCGACCCACTCGTGCACTACTCCGGTCCAGGAGTAGCGCTCGAGGTAGGCCAGCTCCTCCGGCTCAGGCGGCGGCAGGACGCCGCGGACGCCGCGTCGCGTCGTCTCCTCGTGCTTGAAGGCGAACCATCGAGCTCAGTTGGGCGAGTCGACGGTGTAGTGCGGTTCGGCGAGCTGCTTCGTGATGTCTACTACACAACCTTCTTCTTGTAGACGTTGTTGGGCCTTCAGGTGCAGAGGTTTGTAAAACAGTAGCAAATTTCCCTTAAGTGGATGATCTAAGATTTATCAATCCGTATGAGGCGTAGGATGAAGATGGTCTCTCTCAAACAACCCTGCAACCAAATAACAAAAAGTCTTTTGTGTCCCCAATACACCCAATACAATGGTAAATTGTATAGGCGCACTAGTTCGGCGAAGAGATGGTGATACAAGTGCAATATGGATGGTAGATATAGATTTTTGTAATTTGAAATTATAAAAAAAACAAGGTAACTAATGATAAAAGTGAGCGTAAACAGTATTGCAATGCATTGAAACAAGGCCTAGGGTTCATATTTTCACTAGTGCAAGTTCTCTCAACAATAATAACATAATTGGATCATATAACTATCCCTCAACATGCAACAAAAAGTCACTCCAAAGTCACTAATAGCGGAGAACAAACGAAGAGATTATTGTAGGGTACAAAACCACCTCAAAGTTATTCTTTCTGATGAATCTATTAAAGAGTTTGTACTAGAATAACACCTTAAGACACAAATCAACCAAAACCCTAATGTCACCTAGATACTCCAATGTCAACTCAAGTATCTGTGGGTATGATTATACGATATGCATCATACAATTTCAGATTCATCTATTCAACCAATACAAAGAACTTCAAAGAGTGCCCCAAAGATTCTACCGGAGAGTCAAGACGAAAACATGTGTCAACCCCTATGCATAAGTTCACGAGGTCACGGAACTCTCAAGTTGATCACCAAAACATACATCAAGTGGATCACGTGATATCCCATTGTCACCACAGATAAGCACATGCAAGACATACATCAAGTGTTCTCAAATCCTTGAAGACTCAATTCGATAAGATGACTTCAAAGGTAAAACTCGATTCATCACAAGAGAGTATAGGGGGAGAAACATCATAAGATCCAACTATAATAGCAAAGCTCGCGATACATAAAGATCGTACCACCTCAAGAACACGAGAGAGAGAGAGAGAGATCAGACACATAGCTACTGGTACATACCCTCAGTCTCGAGGGTGAACTACTCCCTTCCCGTCATAGAGAGCGCCAGGATGATGAAGATGACCGTCGGAGAGGGATTCCCCCCTTCGGCAGGGTGCCGGAACGGGTCCAGATTAGTTTTCAGTGGCTACGGAGGCTTCTGGCGGCGGAACTCCCGATCTATTGTGCTCCCTGATGTTTTTAGGGTATATGACATATATAGGAGAAAGAAGTCGGTCAGGGTAGCCACGAGGGGCCCACGAGGGTGGGGGACGCGCCCAGGGGGACATGCGCGCCTCCTTGCCTCGTGGCCACCTCGAAGCTTCCCCGACGTCTACTCCAAGTCTCCTGGATTGCTTCCGTTCTAAAAATAACTCTCCCAAAGGTTTCATTCCATTTGGACTCCGTTTGATATTCCTTTTCTGTAAAACTCAAAAACAAGGAAAAACAGAAATTGACATTGGGCTCTAGGTTGATAGGCTAGTCCCAAAAATCATGTAAAATAGCATATAAATGCATATAAAACATCCTAGATGGATAATATAATAGCATGGAACAATCAAAAATTATAGATATGTTGGAGACGTATCAAGCATCCCCAAGCTTAATTCCTGCTCGTCCTTGAGTAGGTAAATGATAAAAACAGAATTTTTGATGTGAAATGCTACCTAACATATTTATCAATGTAATCTTCTATATTGTGGCATGAATATTAAGATCCATAAGATTCAAGACAAAAGTTTAATATTGACATAAAAATAATAATACTTCAAGTATACTAACTAAGTAATCATGTCTTCTCAAAATAACATGGCCAAACAAAGCTATCCCTACAAAATCATATAGTCTGGCTATGCTCTATCTTCATCACACAAAATATTTAAATCATGCACAACCCCGATGACAAGCCAAGCAATTGTTTCATACTTTTGATGTTTTCAAACTTTTTCAATCTTCACGCAATACATGAGCGTGAGCCATGGACATAGTACTATAGGTGGAATAGAATGATGGTTGTGGAGAAGACAAAAAGGAGAAGATAGTCTCACATCAACTAGGCGTATCAACGGGCTATGGAGATGTCCATCAATAGATATCAATGTGAGTGAGTAGGGATTGCCATGCAATGGATGCACTAGAGCTATAAGTGTATGGAAGCTCAAAAAGAAACTAAATGGGTGTGCATCCAACTCGTTTGCTCACGAAGACCTAGGGCATTTTGAGGAAGCCCATCATTGGAATATACAAGCCAAGTTCTATAATGAAAGATTCCCACTAGTATATGAAAGTGACAACATAGGAGACTCTCTATCATAAAGATCATGGTGCTACTTTGAAGCACAAGTGTGGTAAAAGGATAGTAACATTGCCCCTTCTCTTTTTTTCTCTAATTTTTTTTGTTTTTTTGGGCCTTCTCTTTTTTTATGGCCTCTTTTTTTTCTTTTTCGTCCGGAGTCTCATCCCGACTTGTGGAGGAATCATACTCTCCATCATCCTTTCCTCACATGGGACAATGCTCTAATAATGATGATCATCACACTTTTATTTACATACAACTCAAGAATTACAACTCGATACTTAGAACAAATTATGACTCTATATGAATGCCCCCGGCGGTGTACCGGGATGTGCAATGACTCATGAGTGACATGTATGAAAGAATTATGAATGGTGGCTTTACCACAAATACGATGTCAACTACATGATCATGCAAAGCAATATGACAATGATGGAGCGTGTCATAATAAACGGAACGGTGGAAAGTTGCATGGCAATATATCTCGGAATGGCTATGAAAATGCCATAATAGATAGGTATGTTGGCTGTTTTGAGGAAGGTAAATGATGGGTTTATGGTACCGGAGAAAGTTCCGCGGCACAAGAGAGGCTAGCAATGGTGGAAGGGTGAGAGTGCGTATAATCCATGGACTTAACATTAGTCATAAAGAACTCACATACTTATTGCAAAAATCTATTAGTTATCGAAACAAAGTACTACGCGCATACTCCTAGGGGGATAGATTGGTAGGAAAAGACCATCGCTCGTCGGGACCGCCACTCATAAGAAAGACAATCAATAAATAAATCATGCTCCGACTTCATCACATAACGGTTCACCATACGTGCATGCTACGGGAATCATAAACTTTAACATAAGTATCTCTCAAATTCACAACTACTCAACTAGCATGACTCTAATATCATCATCTTCATATCTCAAAACAATCATCAAGTATCAAACTTCTCATAGTATTCATTGTACTTTATATGAAAGTTTTTATTATATCCCTCTTGAATGCCCATCATATTAGGACTAAATTCATAACCAAAGCAAATTACCATGCTTTTATAAAGACTCTCAAAATAATATAAGTGAAGCATGAGAGTTCATCTATTTCTTCAAAATAAAACCACCGCCGTGCTCTAAAAGGATATAAGTGAAGCATTAGAGCAAATGACAAACTACTCCAAAAGATATAAGTGAAGATCAATAAGTAGTATGCAACTATGTGAAGACTCTCTAACATTTAAGAATTTCAGATCTTGGTATTTTATTCAAACGGCAAGCAAAGCAAAATAAAATAAAATGATGCTCCAAGCAAAACACATATCATGTGGTGAATAAAAATATAGCTCCAAGTAAAGTTATCGATGAACGAAGACGAAAAAGGGGATGCCATCCGGGGCATCCCCAAGCTTAGGCTCTTGGTTGTCCTTGAATATTACCTTGGGGTGCCTTGGTCATCCCCAAGCTTAGGCTCTTGCCACTTCTTATTCCATAGTCCATAGAATCTTTACCCAAAACTTGAAAACTTCACAACACAAAACTTAACAGAAAACTCGTAAGCTCCGTTAGTATAAGAAAATAAATCACAACTTAGGTACTGTTTTTAACTCATTCTAAATTCATATTGGTGTAATATCTACTGTATTCCAACTTCTCTATGGTTCATACCCTCCGATACTACTCATAGATTCATCAAAATAAGCAAACAACACATAGAAAACAGAATCTGTCAAAAACAGAACAGTCTGTAGTAATCTGTATCAAACGTATACTTTTGGAACTCATAAAATTATGAAATAAATTGGTGGACGTGAGGAATTTGTCTATTAATCATCTTCAAAAAGAATCAACTTAATCGCACTCTCCAGTAAAACATGGCAGCTAATGTCGTGAGCGCTAAAGTTTCTGTTTTTTACAGCAAGATCACAAAGACTTCACCCAGGTCTTCCCAAAGGTTCTACTTGACACAAAGACTAATTAAAAGCATAGAACCACATCTAAACAGAGGCTAGATAAATTATTTAATACTAAACAGAACAAAAAAAAATCAAGGAACAAAAATAAAATCGGGTTGCCTTCCAACAAGCGCTAACGTTTAACGCCCCTAATTAGGCATGATGATTTCAATGATGCTCGCATAAAAGATAAGAATTGAAATATAAAGAGAGCATCATGAAAAATATGACTAGCACATTTAAGTCTAACCCACTTCCTATGCATAGGGTTTTTGTGAGGAAACAACTTGTGGGAATAAGAATCAACTTGCATAGAAAGGTAAAACAAGAATAACTTTAAAACTTTAAGCACATAGATAGGAAACTTCATATTATTGCAATTCCTACAAGCATATGTTCCTCCCTCATAATAATTTTCAGTAGCATCATGAATGAATTCAACAATATAACCATTACATAAAGTATTCTTTTCATGATCTACAGGCATATAAAATTTACTACTCTCCACATAAGCAACATTCTTCTCATTCGGAATAGTGGGAGTATCATAAGAAACTCGAATACTATAAATTGTTTCCATATTAAAAAGTAATGTTCAGAAAAAGGGTAATCATAATCATGACAAGTTTTATAAATATAATCATCACTACTTTTTATAGCATAAGTGTCTTCACAATAATCATCATAAGTAGCAACTTTGTTCTCGTCATAATCAATTGATACCTCTTCCAAGATAGTGGAATCATTACTACATAAAGTCATGACCTCTCCAAATCCACTTTTATAATTATCACGATAAGATTCAACATCCTCCAAAATAATGGGATCATTACTTCCTAAAGTTGATACTCTTCCAAACCCACTTTCATCAATATAGTCATCACAAGTAGGAGGCATGCTATCATCATAACAAATTTGCATATCAAAACTTGTGAGGCTAGAAATATCATCTTCATTAGACATAGCCTCCCCAAGCTTGGGACAGACATTAATTGTAGCAAATATATTCTCAAACATGTCATTCTCATCAAACATAGCATCCCCAAGCTTGGGCATTTTCATATCATAAGCATAATCACTCTCATCATTAATAGTATGGATAGCACCAATAGTATAGCAATTATCATCATCACAATGAGTAATAGGAGCAACATCATTTGGGAGGGATACCTTTTCACCTTTGCTTCTCCGTCTTTTCTTTTTCTTCTTCACATTATGTGTGGATTTAATCCTCTTTTTGGAGCTCTTTATTAATGAGATTGGTTGAATAGAAGGCTCCTCCTTGTTACCTGATTCATCATAAGAAATAATAGGAAGATATTGGGAAGTCTCTTCCCTTTCATTAGTACGCTCTTCATCTTTTATTTGTTTTCTTGTCTTTATGTAATTGGAAATATAAGGATTTTCAATGCAATTCACCGCACAATACATATAAATTTCCTCTAGATCGAAATCAAGAAATCTATCAAGATTAAATTTTGGAATACCCTCAGTTATACATTTCATTTCTTCGTACCCCAAAAGAAGACTAAGCTCTTTATGATACTCAAGGGTAATCAAGTTATCACAAATTTTGGACATGATTTGATCATGAAACAAATAGCATTGGAGCTTTAAATTACCATGTTCATTGCAAAGTTCACAAGGATGGCGATAAATATTGAATCTTTCAACACAACCATCAAGCCTTTTTGCAACCATTTAGTTTCTAAATACTTATGCCTCTTGCAAAATCTATCTTCCCTATTTGGTGTGTACTTGCAAACTCTGTGCACTCCACAAAAGTTGACATGCTTATAAGAGACATTTTCATCATGAATGGTGCAATCATCATTAGTAATATGGATATTCAAGGAGTTCATACTAACAACATTGCAATCATGCTCATCATTCAAAGATTTAGTGCCAAAAATTCTAATGCATTCTTCCTGTAGCAATTGAGCACAATTATCGGAATCCTTATTCTCATGAAAGATATTAAAAAGATGAAGCATATGAGGTACCCTCAATTCCATTTTTCCGTAATTTTCTTTTATAAACTAAACTAGTGATAAAACAAGAAACAAAAAGATTCAATTGCAAGATCCAAAGATATACCTTCAAGCACTAACCTCCCCGGCAACGGTGCCAGAAAAGAGCTTGATGTCTACCACACAACCTTCTTCTTGTAGACGTTGTTGGTCTTGGAAATATGCCCTAGAGGCAATAATAAAAGTGTTATTATTATATTTCCTTGTTCATGATAGTTGTCTTTTATTCATGCTATAACTGTATTATCCGGAAATCATAATACACGTGTGAATACATAGACCACAATATGTCCCTAGTGAGCCTCTAGTTGACTAGCTCGTTGTGATCAACAGATAGTCATGGTTTCCTGGCTATGGACATTGGATGTCATTGATAACGGGATCACATCATTAGGAGAATGATGTGATGGACAAGACCCAATCCTAAGACTAGCACAAAGATCGTGTAGTTCGTTTGCTAGAGCTTTGCCAATGTCAAGTATCTCTTCCTTTGACCATGAGATCGTATAACTCCTGGATACCGTAGGAGTTCTTTGGGTGTATCAAACGTCACAACGTAACTGGGTGACTATAAAGGTGCACTACAGGTATCTCCGAAAGTATCTATTGTTTTATGCGGATCGAGACTGGGATTTGTCACTCCGTGTAAACGGAGAGGTATCTCTGGGCCCACTCGGTAGGACATCATCATATGCGCAATGTGACCAAGGAGTTGATCACGGGATGATGTGTTACGGAACGAGTAAAGTGACTTGCCGGTAACGAGATTGAACAAGGTATTGGATACCGACGATCGAATCTCGGGCAAGTAACATACCGATAGACAAAGGGAATTGTATACGGGATCGATTGAGCCCTTGACATCGTGGTTCATCCGATGAGATCATTGTGGAACATGTGGGAGCCAACATGGGTATCCAGATCCCGCTGTTGGTTATTGACCGGAGAATGTCTCGGTCATGTCTGCATGTCTCCCGAACCCGTAGGGTCTACACACTTAAGGTTCGATGACGCTAGGGTTATAAAGGAAGCTTGTATGTGGTAACCGAATGTTGTTCGGAGTCCCGGATGAGATCCCGGACGTCACGAGGAGTTCCGGAATGGTCCGGAGGTAAAGATTTATATATATGAAGTCCTATTTCGGCCATCGGGACAAGTTTCGGGGTCATCGGTATTGTACCGGGACCACCGGAAGGGTCCCGGGGGCCCACCGGGTGGGGCCACCTGCCCCGGGGGGCCACATGGGCTGTAGGGGGTGCGCCTTGGCCTACATGGGCCAAGAGCACCAGCCCCTAGAGGCCCATGTGCCAAGATATAGGAAAAAGGGGAGAGTCCTAAAGGGGGAAGGCACCTCCGAGGTGCCTTGGGGAGGATGGACTCCTCCCCCCCTCTTAGCCGCACCCCTTCCTTGGAGGAAGGGGCAAGGCTGCGCCTCCCCCCTCTCCCCTGCCCCTATATATAGTGGAGGGGAGGGAGGGCATCCATACCTGAGCCCTTGGCGCCTCCCTCCCTCCCGTGACACCTCCTCCTCTCCCGTAGGTGCTTGGCGAAGCCCTGCAGGATTGCCACGCTCCTCCATCACCACCACGCCGTTGTGCTGCTGCTGGATGGAGTCTTCCTCAACCTCTTCCTCTCTCCTTGCTGGATCAAGGCGTGGGAGACATCGTCGAGCTGTACGTGTGTTGAACGCGGAGGTGCCGTCCGTTCGGCACTAGGATCATCGGTGATCTGAATCACGACGAGTACGACTCCATCAACCCCGTTCACTTGAACGCTTCCGCTTAGCGATCTACAAGGGTATGTAGATGCACTCTCTTTCTACTCATTGCTGGTCTCTCCATAGATAGATCTTGGTGACACGTAGGAAAATTTTGAATTTCTGCTACGTTCCCCAACAGTGGCATCATGAGCTAGGTCTATTGCGTAGATTCTTTGCACGAGTAGAACACAAAGTAGTTGTGGGCGTTGATGTTGTTCAATATGCTTACCGTTACTAGTCCAATCTTGTTTCGACGGTATTGTGGGATGAAGCGGCCCGGACCGACCTTACATGTACTCTTACGTGAGACAGGTTCCACCGATTGACATGCACTTGGTGCATAAGGTGGCTAGCGGGTGCCAGTCTCTCCCACTTTAGTCGGAACGGATTCGATGAAAAGGGTCCTTATGAAGGGTAAATAGCAATTGGCATATCACGTTGTGGTTTTACGTAGGTAAGAAACGTTCTTGCTAGAACCCATAGCAGCCACGTAAAACATGCAAACAACAATTAGAGGACGTCTAACTTGTTTTTGCAGGGTATGCTTTGTGATGTGATATGGCCAACAAGAATGTGGTGAATGATATGTGATGTATGAGATTGATCATGTTCTTGTAATAGGATTCACGACTTGCATGTCGATGAGTATGACAACCGGCAGGAGCCATAGGAGTTGTCTTAATTTATTGTATGACCTGCGTGTCATTGAAGAACGCCATGTAAACTACTTTACTTTATTGCTAAACGCGTTAGTCATAGAAGTAGAAGTAGTCATTGGCGTGACAACTTCATGAAGACACGATGATGGAGATCATGATGATGGAGATCATGGTGTCAAGCCGGTGACAAGATGATCATGGAGCCCCGAAGATGGAGATCAATGGAGCTATATGATATTGGCCATATCATGTCACAACTATATAATTGCATGTGATGTTTATTATGATTATGCATCTTGTTTACTTAGGACGACGGTAGTAAATAAGATGATCCCTTACAAAATTTCAAGAAGTGTTCTCCCCTAACTGTGCACCGTTGCTACAGTTCGTCGCTTCTAAGCACCACGTGATGATCGGGTGTGATGGATTCTTACGTTCACATACAACGGGTGTAAGACAGTTTTACACAGCGAAAACACTTAGGGTTAACTTGACGAGCCTAGCATGTACAGACATGGCCTCGGAACACAGAGACCGAAAGGTCGAGCATGAGTCGTATAGCAGATACGATCAACATGAAGATGTTCACCGATGATGACTAGTCCGTCTCACGTGATGATCGGACACGGCCTAGTTGACTCGGATCATGTGATCACTTAGATGACCAGAGGGATGTCTATCTAAGTGGGAGTTCATAAGATGAACTTAATTATCTTGAACATAGTCAAAAGACCTTTTGCAAATTATGTCGTAGCTCGCGCTTTAGTTCTACTGTTTAGATATGTTCCTAGAGAAAATTTAGTTGAAAGTTGATAGTAGCAATTATGCGGACTAGGTCCATAAACTGAGGATTGTCCTCATTGCTTCTCAGAAGGCTTATGTCCTTAATGCACCGCTCAGTGTGCTGAATCTCGAACGTTGTTTGTGGATGTTGTGAACATCTGACATACACATTTTGATAACTACATAATAGTTCAGTTAAACGGTTTAGAGTTGAGGCACCAAAGACGTTTTTGAAACGTCACGAAACATATGAGATGTTTTGAGGGCTGAAATTGGAATTTCAGGCTCGTGCCCATGTCAAGAGGTATAAGACCCCCGACAATTTTCTTAGCCTACAAACTAAGGGAGAAAAGCTCAATCGTTGAGCTTGTGCTCAGATTGTCTGAGTGCAACAATCACTTGAATCGAGTGGGAGTTAATCTTCCAGATGAGATAGTGATGTTTCTCCAAAGTCATTGCCACCAAGCTACAAGAGCTTTGTGATGAACTATAACATATCAGGGATAGATATGATGATCCTTGAGGTATTCGCGATGTTTGACACCGCGAAAGTAGAAATCAAGAAGGAGCATCAATTGTTGATGGTTGGTGAAACCACTAGTTTCAAGAAGGGCAAGGGAACAAAGGGATACTTCATGAAACGGCAATTCAGTTGCTGCTCTAGTGAAGAGACCCAAGGTTGAACCCAAACCCGAGACTAAGTGCTTCTGTAATAAGGGGAACAGCCACTGGAGCAGAATTACCCTAGATACTTGGTAGATGAGAAGGCTGGCAAAGTCGATAGAAGTATATTGGATATACATTATGTTAATGTGTACTTTACTAGTACTCCTAGTAGCACCAGGGTATTAGATACCGGTTCGGTTGCTAAGTGTTAGTAACTCGAAATAAAAGGCTACGGAATAAACGGAGACTAGCTAAAGGAGAGCTGACGATATGTGTTGGAAGTGTTTCCAAGTTTGATATAATCAAACATCGCACGCTCCCTCTACCATCAAGATTAGTATTAAACCTGAATGGTTTATTGAATCTCGATCGTAGTGATACACATTTTCATGCCAAAAGATATAAGATAGTAATGATAGTACCACTTACTTGTGGCACTGCCATGTAAGTCATAATGGTATAAAATGCATGAAGAAGCTCCATGTTGATGGATCTTTGGACTCACTCGTTTTGAAAAGTTTGAGACATGCGAACCATGTCTATTGGTGTATATGCATGAAGAAACTCCATGCAAATGGATCGTTTGGACTCACTTGATTTTGAATCACTTGAGATATGCAAATCATACCACATGGGCAAGATGACTGAAAAGCCTCGTTTTTAGTAAGATGGAACAAGATAGCAACTTGTAGGAAGTAACACATTTTGATGTGTGCAGTCCAATGAGTGCTGAGGCATGCAGTGAATATCATTATGTTCTTACTTCACAGATGATTCGAGTAGATGTTGAGAATATTTACTTGATGAAACACAAGTCTGAATTATTGAATGGTTCAAGTAATTTCAGAGTGAAGTAGAAGATCATTGTGACAAGAGGATAAAATGTCTATGATATGATCATAGAGATGAATATCTGAGTTACGAGTTTTGGCACACAATTAAGACATTGTGGAAATTGTTTCGCAATTAATACCACCTGGAACACCATAGTGTGATGGTGTGTCCAAACATCATAGTTGCACCCTATTGGATATGGTGCGTACCATGATGTCTCTTATCGAATTACCACTATCGTTCATGGGTTAGGCATTAGAGACAACCACATTCACTTTAAATAGGGCACCACGTAATTCCGATGAGATGACACCGTATGAATTATGGTTTAGAGAAACCTAAGTTGTCATTTCTTAAAGGTTTGGGGTTGCGACGCTTATGTGAAAAAGTTGCAGGATTAAGCTCGAACCCAAAGCGGATAAAATACATCTTCATAGGACACCCAAAACAGTTGGGTATACCTCCTAATTCAGATCCGAAAGCAATATGAATTGTTTCTAGAATCGGGTCCTTTCTCGAGGAAAGGTTTCTCTCGAAAGAGTTGAGTGGGAGGATGGTGGAGACTTGATGAGGTTATTGAACCGTCTCTTCAACTAGTGTGTGATAGGGCACAGGGAGTTGTTCCTGTGGCACCTACACCAATTGAAGTGGAAGCTTATGATATTGATCATGAAACTTCGGATCAAGTCACTACCAAACCTCGTGGGATGACAAGGATGCGTACTACTTCAGAGTGGTACGTAATCCTGTCTTGAAGGTCATGTTGCTAGACAACAATGAACCTACGAGCTATGGAGAAGCGATGGTGGGCCCGGATTCCGATAAATGGCTTGAGGCCATAAAATCCGAGAGAGGATCCATGTATGAAAACAAAGTGTAGACTTTGGCAGAACGGCTCGATGGTCGTAAGGCTAATGAGTACAGATGGATTTAAAAAGGAAGACGGACAATGATGGTAAATGTCACCATTAAGAAAGCTCGACTTGTCGTTAAGATGTTTTCCGACAAGTTCAAGGAGTTGACTACGATGAGATTTTCTCACTCGTAGCGATGCTAAGAGTCTGTTGGAATTATATTAGCGATTACTGCATTATTTATGAAATCTTGCAGATAGGATGTCAAAAACATTGTTTCCTCGATGATTTTAATGAGGAAAGATGCTAATAAGTATGCAAAGCTCCAGCAATCCTTCTAAGGACTGGAGTGAGCATCTCGGAGTTGGAATGTTTGCTTTGATGATGATCAAAATTTTTGGGTTTGTACAAAGTTTATGAGAAACTTGTATTTCCAAAGAAGTGAGTGGGAGCACTATAGAATTTCTGATGAGTATATGTTGTTGACATATTGATGATCAGAGATGATGTAGAATTTCTAGAAAGCATATAGGGTTATTTGAAAGGTGTTTTTAAATAGAAAACCTGGATTAAGCTACTTGAACATTAAGCATCAAGATCTATAAGGATAGATCAAAATGCTTAATAATACTTTCAAATGAGCACATACCTTGACATGATCTTGAAGGTGTTCAAGATGGATCAGTCAAAGAAGAAGTTCTTGCCTGAGTTGTAAGGTACGAAGTTAAGACTTAAATCTCGACCTCGGCAGAAAAGAGAGAAAGGACGAAGGCCGTCCCCTATGCTTAAGACATAGGCTCTACAGTATGCTATGTTGTGTACCGCACCTGAAGTGTGCCTTGCCATGAGTCAGTCAAGGGGTACAAGAGTGATCCAAAAATGGATCATAGGACAGCGGTCAAAGTTATCCTTAGTAACTAGCGGACTAAGGAATTTTTCTCGGTTATGGAGGTGGTAAAAGAGTTCGTCGTAAAGGGTTACGTCGATACAAGCTAAACACCTATCCGGATAGCTCTAAGTAGAGAGACCGGATACATATAATGGAGCAACAATTTAGAATAGCTCCAAGTAGAACAGTTGTTTGGAATAGCTCCAAATAGAGCGTGGTAGCTGCATCTAGGAGATGAGATAGAGATTTGTAAAGCACACACGGACCTGAAAGGTTCAGACCTGTTGACTAAAACCTCTCTCACAAGCAACATGATCAAACATAAAACTCATTGAGTGTTAATCACATAGGGATGTGAACTAGACTACTGACTCTAGTAAACTCTTGGGTATTAGTCACATGGCGATGTGACCTGTGAGTGTTAATCACATGGTGATGTGAACTAGATTATTGACTCTAGTGCAAGTGGGAGACTGTTGGAAATATGCCCTAGAGGCAATAATAAAAGTGTTATTATTATATTTCCTTGTTCATGATAATTGTCTTTTATTCATGCTATAACTGTATTATCCGGAAATCGTAATACACGTGTGAATACATAGACCACAATATGTCCCTAGTGAGCCTCTAGTTGACTAGCTCGTTGTGATCAACAGATAGTCATGGTTTCCTGGCTATAGACACTGGATGTCGTTGATAACGGGATCACATCATTAGGAGAATGATGTGATGGACAAGACCCAATCCTAAGACTAGCACAAAGATCGTGTAGTTCGTTTGCTAGAGCTTTGCCAATGTCAAGTATCTCTTCCTTTGACCATGAGATCGTATAACTCCTGGATACCGTAGGAGTGCTTTGGGTGTATCAAACGTCACAACGTAACTGGGTGACTATAAAGGTGCACTACAGGTATCTCCGAAAGTATCTATTGTTTTATGCGGATCGAGACTGGGATTTGTCACTCCGTGTAAACGGAGAGGTATCTCTGGGCCCACTCGGTAGGACATCATCATATGCGCAATGTGACCAAGGAGTTGATCACGGGATGATGTGTTACGGAACGAGTAAAGTGACTTGCCGGTAACGAGATTGAACAAGGTATTGGATACCGACGATCGAATCTCGGGCAAGTAACATACCGATAGACAAAGGGAATTGTATACGGGATCGATTGAGTCCTTGACATCGTGGTTCATCCGATGAGATCATCGTGGAACATGTGGGAGCCAACATGGGTATCCAGATCCCGCTGTTGGTTATTGACCGGAGAATGTCTCGGTCATGTCTGCATGTCTCCCGAACCCGTAGGGTCTACACACTTAAGGTTCGATGACGCTAGGGTTATAAAGGAAGCTTGTATGTGGTAACCAAATGTTGTTCGGAGTCCCGGATGAGATCCCGGACGTCACGAGGAGTTCCGGAATGGTCCGGAGGTAAAGATTTATATATAAGAAGTCCTATTTCGGCCATCGGGACAAGTTTCGGGGTCATCGGTATTGTACCGGGACCACCGGAAGGGTCCCGGGGGCCCACCGGGTGGGGCCACCTGCCCCGGGGGGCCACATGGGCTGTAGGGGGTGCGCCTTGGCCTACATGGGCCAAGGGCACCATCCCCTAGAGGCCCATGTGCCAAGATATGGGAAAAAGGGGAGAGTCCTAAAGGGGGAAGGCACCTCCGAGGTGCCTTGGGGAGGATGGACTCCTCCCCCCCTCTTAGCCGCACCCCTTCCTTGGAGGAAGGGGCAAGGCTGCGCCTCCCCCCTCTCCCCTGCCCCTATATATAGTGGAGGGGAGGGAGGGCATCCATACCTGAGCCCTTGGCGCCTCCCTCCCTCCCGTGACACCTCCTCCTCTCCCGTAGGTGCTTGGCGAAGCCCTGCAGGATTGCCACGCTCCTCCATCACCACCACGCCGTTGTGCTGCTACTGGATGGAGTCTTCCTCAACCTCTTCCTCTCTCCTTGCTGGATCAAGGCGTGGGAGACATCGTTGAGCTGTACGTGTGTTGAACGCGGAGGTGCCGTCCGTTCGGCACTAGGATCATCGGTGATCTGAATCACGACGAGTACGACTCCATCAACCCCGTTCACTTGAACGCTTCCGCTTAGCAATCTACAAGGGTATGTAGATGCACTCTCTTTCTACTCATTGCTGGTCTCTCCATAGATAGATCTTGGTGACACGTAGGAAAATTTTGAATTTCTGCTATGTTCCCCAACAGTTGGGCCTCCAAGTGCAGAGGTTTGTAGGATAGTAGTAAATTTCCCTCAAGTGGATGACCTAAGGTTTATCAATCTGTGGGAGGCGTAGGATGAAGATGGTCTCTCTCAAGCAACCCTGCAACCAAATAACAAAGAGTCTCTTGTGTCCCCAACACACCCAATACAATGGTAAATTGTATAGGTGCACTAGTTCGGCGAAGAGATGGTGATACAAGTGCAATATGGATGGTAGATATAGGTTTTTGTAATCTGAAATTATAAAAACAACAAGGTAACTAATGATAAAAGTGAGCGTAAACAGTATTGCAATGCGTTGAAACAAGGCCCAGGGTTCATACTTTCACTAGTGCAAGTTCTCTCAACAATAATAACATAATTGGATCATATAACTATCCCTCAACATGCAACAAAGAGTCACTCCAAAGTCACTAATAGCGGAGAACAAATGAAGAGATTATTTTAGGGTACGAAACCACCTCAAAGTTATTCTTTCCGATCAGTCTATTAAAGAGTTCGTACTAGAATAACACCATAAGACACAAATTAACCAAAACCCTAATGTCACCTAGATACTCCAATGTCACCTCAAGTATCCGTGGGTATGATTATACGATATGCATCACACAATCTCAGATTCATTTATTCAACCAACACAAAGAACTTCAAAGAGTGCCCCAAAGATTCTACCGGAGAGTCAAGACGAAAACGTGTGCCAACCCCTATGCATAAGTGTGATGCCCTCGATTTGACCGTACACTAATCATACACGCAAATGTGTACGATCAAGATTAAGGACTCACGGGAAGATATCACAACACAACTCTAGACATAAATTAAAATAATATAAGCTTTATATTACAAGCCAGGGGCCTCGAGGGCTCAAATACATCAGCTTGAATACAAATGAG
Source organism: Triticum aestivum (assembly GCF_018294505.1). Taxonomy (NCBI): domain Eukaryota; kingdom Viridiplantae; phylum Streptophyta; class Magnoliopsida; order Poales; family Poaceae; genus Triticum; species Triticum aestivum. The sequence goes on along the minus strand of NC_057803.1, from coordinate 60,883,674 downwards.
TCAGCGAAAGCAACAATATCTGAGTACAGACATAAGATAAACAAGTTTGCCTTAAGAAGGCTAGCACAAATTGGGATATAGATCGAAAGAGGCGCATGCCTCCTGCCTGGGATCCTCCTAAACTACTCCTGGTCATCGTCAACGGCCTGCACGTAGTAGTAGGCACCTCCAGAGTAGTAGGAGTCGTCGTCAACAGTGGCGTCTTGCTCCTGGTCTCCAACGTCTGGTCGCAACAATCGGGTATAGAAGGGGGGAAAGGGGGAGCAAAGCAACCGTGAGTACTCATACAAAGTACTCGTAAGCAAGGAGCTACACTACATATGTATGCATTGGTATCAAATGGAAAAGGGATATCATATGTGGACTGAACTGCAGAATGCCGACATAAGAGGGGGATAGCTAGGCCTATCGAAGACTACGCTTCTGGTAACCTCCATCTTGCAGCAGAAGAAGAGAGAAGATGGTAAGTTCACCAAGTATCATCGCATAGCATAATCCTAACCGATGATCCTCCCCTCGTCGCCCTATGAGAGAGCGATCACCGATTGTATCTGGCACTTGGAAGGGTGTGTTTTATTAAGAATCCAGTTCTAGTTTTCATAAGGTCAAGGTACAACTCCAAGTCGTCCTGTTACCAAAGATCATGGCTATTCGAATAGATTAACTTCCCTGCAGGGGTGCTCCACATTTCCCAACACGCTCGATTCCCTTTTTCCGGACACACTTTTCTGGGTCATGCCCGGCCTCGGAAGATCAACATGCCGCAGCCGTACCTAGGCACAATAGAGTGGTCAGCATGCCGGTCTAAATCCTATGGCACAAGGGTCTGGGCCCATCGCCCATTTCACACCTGCACATTGCGTACGCGGCCGATGAGCAGACCTAGCCTCCCTTATACAAGAGCAGGCGTTCCAGTCCAACTCGGCGTGCGCCGCTCAGTCGCTGGCGTCACGAAGGCTTCGGCTGATACCACGACGTCGAGTGCCCATAACTGTTCCCGCGTAGTTGGTTAGTGCGTATAAGCCAGTAGTCAGACTCAGATCAAATACCCAGATCTCGTTAAGCGTGTTATTTTGAAGTAACCGCGAACGCCGACCAGGGTCAGACCCACCTCTCACCTAGGTGGTCTTCGCGTGCCCTGTCGCTCCGCCTCAAAGTAACAGTCGGGGGCCATCGGGAACCTAGGCCCACCACTACCTGGATGGAACCACCTGCCCCTTCAGCCCCCACATCCGAAACACTTGCGGGTACTCAACGAGCCGAGCCGACTTTAGTCACCACCTGTATAGTATGTATATATGTATGTATATACCCGTGATCACCTCCCGAGTGATCACGGCCCGGTAGTATAGCACGGCAGACAGACAAGAATGTAGGGCCACTGATGATAAACTAGCATCCTATACTAAGCATTTAGGATTGCAGGTAAGGTATCAGCAGCTGTAGCAATAATGACAGGCTATGCATTAGAATAGGATTAACAGAAAGCAGTAACATGCTACACTACTCTAATGCAAGAAGTATAGAGGAGAGTAGGCGCTGTCTGGTGATCAGGGGGGACTTGCCTGGTTGCTCTAGCAAGAGAGAGGGGTCGTCAACACCATAGTCGTACTGGGTAGCAGCGGAGTCGGTCTCGGTGTCTAGCACGAGAAGAGGGGGAAGAAACAATAAATATTAAGCAAACAGATGCATAACGATGCATGACATGACAAGTAGCGGTGCTAGGGGTGCCCTAACGCGGTATGAGGTGGTACCGGTGAAGGGGGAAACATCCGGAAAAATATCCCCGGTGTTTCGTGTTTTCGGACAGATGAACCGGGGGGGGGAAGTTGCGTGTTCGCTATGCTAGGGATGTGTGGCGGTCGAACGGGCTGCGTATTTGGATTCTTCTCGTTGTTCTGAGCAACTTTCATGTATAAAATATTTTAATCCGAATTACGGTTTAAAAGATATAATTTTTTAAAGTTTTATTAATTTTCTGAGTTTATTTATTAATTTAAAACTAACATTATCCAGAACAGTGAACGATGACGCAAGCATGACATCAAAGTGATGTCAACAGGTCAACTGGTCGGTTGACCAGTCAAACCAGACAGGTGGGTCCATTGGGACCCACATGTCATTGTCAGGGTCACTAATAGGGGGGTTGAGACTAACTAAATGGGTTAATTAGCGGGTGGGGCCCGTACTCAGTGAGAGATTAAGGTTCTAATTAACTAATTTAATTAATTAGCAATTTATCTACTTAATTTTTTTCGTTTATGGCATAGGGCCCGCATGTCATGGACACAGGGGAGCCATGTCAGCGCTGACCGAGTCAATGGGTCAATGGGGCCCACCCGTCAGCGACACAAGGTGGGCCCACGCGTCAGGTCAGCTCAGCGATGGCCGGCGACTTGTCGGAATCACGCCGGCGAGCTAGTTCGCGGCGGCGCGTCCTCGGGCATCGTCGGAAATCGCCCACATGGCATCATTTTGGGCGCGGTTAGGTCCTACGGTGAGCTGACGCTCGCGCGCGTCCGATGGGGCAAGCTGCAGGTGCGGGGGTGGTCGGGAGTGGCACCGGCGATGAGCCGAGGCGGCGGCCGGAGCACGGTACCGACGGGAAAGACGCAAGGGGCACGAGGGAAAGATCTAGTGGGTGCTACGGCATCCTACGGAGATGTTGAGCACGGTGGTGTGCTCAGACGCCAGCGGCGTGAGCTGTGGCCGCGACGGCGAGGTGAGCGGCGGAGCAAGTTTTCGGCCGGTGGCGGATCGGTTGCTAGAGCTCGCAATCGAGCGCGTGGAGTGAGGGGGAAGGGGGAGGAGCTCACGGTCGTTGCAGGGAAGGCCCGAGGAAGCCGGCGATGGTCGTAGGATGGCGAATCCCGGTGATGTCGACGACGGAGCGGAGGGGGAAGAAGAGGTCGCAGCGGTCGAAGTGAGGGCCCCCTGTTCGCCTTCTTCATCGCAGACGACGCAGCAGAACGCGGCGGATGACCTGGACGCGCTAGTGGGGCTCGGGGGCGACAGGGAGCACGAGGGCGACGGTGGCCATGTCGACGGCGCGTCGGCTGCGGCGGATCTGGAGCGCGAGGGCGAGAGGGAGCAGGAGAGGGCGAGAGGGAGCAAGAGAGGGTGAGAGGAGCAGGGACCGAGTGGGAGAGGGGATCAAGGGGGCGCGGCTGTCGCCCTTATCCCCTCGAGGCAGCGCCGGCGACGCGTTCCGGCGGGGACGCGCCCCTGTAGCGGCGCGCAACCAAGGAACAGGGAGGGGGCGCGTTCGGTGCGAGGAGCTGGGCCGGCCCAAGTGAGCTAGGTCCAGGGGGTGACGCAGGGGGCATTGCCCCCTTTTCTTTTTATGTTTTTTTTTGGTTTAGTCTTTTACCTTTCTTTTATCCTTTTCTATTTTCTTTTAGTTTCATATTAATTTTAGATTTTTAAAATATAATACTACCCCTAAATTATTATCTACAATTAGGCTTCTGCCACAATTTATTTGGCACTTTGATTAAATAGTTTAGTATTTTCTTAGTAATTAAAGCATTTAATACTTGTTTTTATTCATTGTTTTAATTATTATAGGGCATTCAAACACTTTACAAAAATCTTGGTTCACCACCATATTTAATTATGGAATATTTTCCACACTTGGAACATTTTAGTTTGGTATGCTTGTGAACTTTTATCGTTTGACTTTAATTCAAACTTGAATTTGAATGGGTTTCAAAATAACGCGAGATTAACAACAATAACCGAGGTGCCGTGGCATCATTAGCGTGGAATTACTGTAGCTTAATTACCCGGGCGTCACAATTCTCCTCCACTACAAGAAATCTCGTCCCGAGATTTAAGAGGGGAGTAAGGGGAAAAGTTCCGGTTACGATATTCCAATGGATCTTCTCGGCCTTGGTTGCTCTTCTCGAAGTGGTTGTAAGTGCACTAGTGCCCCTTAGTGATTTTGGTGTATTGAAGACTTATAGGTTAAGGGACTAATGCGTGTGTGAGTGTACACAGGTCTATAAGTCTATGAGGAGTTTGATATTTACAGGAAAAGTCAACCCCTAAAAATGAATATCTTCGACTGAAGATTTTGGTATTTCTGAAGACTTTCATGAAGACTATGAAAGTGAAGAAATTGGTGTGTCCGTGAAGACTTGATATTCATGCGAGAAATATGAAGCTTGAAGACTTTCATTTTCATAGTTTTGTTTTTCTCTTTCTTGAGTCATAGGAAACACCATACTGTTAAAGGGGTCGAGGAAATACTAAGAAAAAATTTCCATGTGATGCTCAACTCAAATCCTATACCTACCAATCCCTTTGAGTGAAGCCATTGGAAATCTCATACAGTTCAGTCAATTTCTTCAGTGACAGAGACGAAGTTCTTCTGGTCTCTGAGGAATTTGTCCTGACTTAGGAGTTAGGAATTCGCCAGTGCGGATTGCCTACACCGTGAGGAACATGATAGCCCTGAGGATTTTGCTACTCAAAATTCCGACCGTTGCTGTGCTATGCGCCAGCTGTCCCAAAATATCTATCCACCTAACGGTTATATCATTGAAGGGCATTTATGTCTTATCATGTCGGGCTGCTCCCTAGGCTATAAATAGCCGCCCCCTACAACCACTAGCTGGTTGGCTGCTCCGAGAGAAACTGACACTTGTCATTTGAGAGCAACCCATCCTCCAAAGACTTTGAGCGAAAATCATCAAGTGAGGAAAAAACAAAAACCCAAAACCGAAACACCTACAAACCCCAAGTGATTAAGCATCACTGAAGAGATTGATCCTGAGTGGATCCGACGCTTGTTACCTTTGAAGACTGTGATTCTTCCAGACGGTTAGGCGTCATGGTCTAGAGCATGCAAGAGGAATAGTGGATCGCCGAGTGACCAAGTTTGTGAAGGTTTTGAAGTCGCCTGAAGACTTACCACGAGTGATTGGACGAGGTCTGTGTGACCTTAGTTCAAGGAGAATACGGTGATGACTGGGTGTCTTGGACTAAGTGTCCTTGACTGGGTGTCCGGGACTGTGTGTCCTCGAGTTTAAATACTCAGCCGCTCCAACCAGACGTACAATTGAGACAACAGTTGGAACTGGTCTGCCAAATCATTGTCTTCACCGAGCTTACTGGTTTTATTTCCTCAACTCTTTCATTTCCTCATAACTGTTCTGTATGTTTGTTCATATCTGTGTTTGAAGACTTTGACTGGAGACTTTCTCAATTTCCTCAGTTCAATTTCTTCAGTCTGTTTGCCTTCATCCTGAGTTATCCTGTGATTACGCTTCCTGTACTCTGTGCCTGTCTTCATTTCATCATGATGACTATGCTTGTATTCAGTTGTGTTTACTTTTGAGTACTTATTCCGCTGCTAGTAGTTCTTCGCTAAAGAATTTCCTCACCAGCAAATTCCTCAATGAAGAATTTCATAAAAATCGCCTATTCACCCCCCCTCTAGTCGATATAACGAACTTTCAATTGCTTTCAGAGCAAGGTACTGTAATGCCCTCGATGCGGCTATATCTCCCACGTGTCGAAGCACGACTTAGAGGCATAACCGCATTGAAAGCAATGTCGCAAGTGAGGTAATCTTCACACAACCCATGTAATACATAAGGAAAAAGATACATAGTTGGCTTATAATCGCCACTTCACACAATACATGAATAAAGCATTACATCATCCAAATACAATCAAGGTCCGACTACGGAACCAAAATAAAAGAAGAACCCCAAATGCGACAAAGGTCCCCGATCGACCCCAACTGGGCTCCACTACTGATCAACTAGAATGAAACAACACAAAGGACAAGGTCTTCATCGAGCTCCTCCTGAGCTTGGTTGCGTCATCTGCACGGACTCATCGGCACCTGCAAGCTGGTTTTGGAAGTATTTGTGAGCCACGGGGACTCAGCAATCTCGCGATCAAGACTATTTAAGCTTATGGGTAAGGTAAAAGGTATGAGGTGGAGCTGCAGCAAGCGACTAGCATATATGGTGGCTAACATACGCAAAAGAGAGCGAGAAGAGAAGGCAAAGCACGATCGATAAAAGTATGATCAAGAAGTGATCCTATAGCAACCTACGTCAATCATAACTCCAACAACCGTGTTCACTTCCCGGACCCCGCCGGAAAGAGACCATCACGGTTACACACGCGGTTGATTCATTTTAATTAAGGTTAAGTTTAGGTTTTCTGCAACCGGACGTTAACAAATTCCCATCTGCCCATAACCGCGGGCACGGCTTTCGAAAGTTCAAATCCCTGCAGGGGTGTCCCAACTTAGCCCATCACAAGCTCTCACGGTCAACGAAGGAATAGACCTCCTCCCGAGACATTCCGATCAGACTCGGTATCCCGGTACAACAAGACATTTCGACAGGGTAAAACTAAACCAGCAACACCGCCCGAATGTGCCGACAAATCCCGATAGGAGCTGCACATATCTCTTTCTCAGGGCACACTCAGATGAGCCAGGCGTCGGGTAGGCCAGCCCAGAGTTGCCCCTGGTAGCCCCGGACATTGCTCGGTTGGACCAACACTCAGAGGAGCACTGGCCCGGGGGGGGGGGGTAAAATAATGATGACCCTTGGGCGCGCGACCCCCAAGGGAAAAAAGGCTAGGTGGTGAATGGTAAAACCAATGTTGGGCATTGCTGGAAAAGCTTTACTTAAGGCGAACTATCAAGGGGTTCCCATTATAGCCCAACCGCGTAAGGAACGCAAAATCCGGGAACATAACACCGATATGATGGAAACTAGGGCGGCAAGAGTGGAACAAAACACCAGGCATAAGGCCGAGCCTTCCATCCTTTACCAAGTATATAGATGCATTAATTAAATAAGATATATAGTGATATCCCAACATGTAAACATGTACCAACAAGGAACAACATCTCCATGTTCCAACAAGGAACAAACTTCAATCTTCACCTGCAACTAACAACGCTATAAGAGGGGCTAAGCAAAGCGGTAACATAGCCAATCAAAGGTTTGCTAGGACAAGGTGGGTTAGAGGCTTGGTTCAACAATATGGGAGGCATGATAAGCAAGTGGTAGGTATCGCAACATGGGCATAGCAAAAGAGCGAGCGTCTAGCAAGGCAAAGATAGTAGTGATTTCGAGGGTATGATCATCTTGCCTGAAATCCCGCAGGGAAGAAGAACGAGTCCATGAACAAGACAAACGAACGTAGTCAAATGGGTCCTCACAACACGACGTTACCGGATCCAACCCGAAGAAGCAAACACCGGAAAAGAAGCACACAACATAGTAAACAAACCACACATGAACATGGTATGATATGCGTGATGCGGTATGCGATGCATATGCATGATTGGACAAGGAATGCATGAACCAGGCCTCAACTTGGAAATCCAAGTGTGCCACTGGAAAGATGAGATGAAATCGCTTGAAAACAATATAAAGATCACCGGAATCGGAGTTACGGTTTGGAAATGGCAAGTGATTCAAATATGACACCGGTCTGCGATTTACAGCAAGTAGCCATCTAAATGCAATGAGATGAACATGCTACAGCACTCGAACATGGCAACAAAATACATGGCAGGGATGCATACAAGATGCTTAACAAAAGACTAGCACTGAGCTACGGCCAATTCATCCATTAACAGGTTCAAACAAGCATGGCAAAAACGCAAACGGTAAACAGATCTCAGACTTAGTGAAATTAACACTTGTCTGGAATTTCAGATCATATAGCCCTCTTCAGAGAAGCAAAACAACATGATACATGACCTGATTAAGACAAGTAAGAACATGGCATGGAGCTACTCAACAAGCTTAACAAAAGACCCAAAGTGACCTGGGGCCAAAAGGGATCACAAAATATACTAATAAGCACACGAACATAGCTAAAACACAATCAGTTTTCAGACTTAGTGAAAACTGAGACATGCTGAAATAAAACTCACGAAGGCATGTAAACGAGCTCGATGCACTCACCACAGTGCAAGTCATGGCAAGGCAAGCATACATCCACTAAGAAGGCACAAATTGCTAGCTAGACATGGCAAGAACAATGGCATAGCATGCACAGATCAACTACAATAGCATCGGCAAAATCGCAAATGAGTTGACGATCTGCCCAGATTCACCACGAAGCAAAAGTAGAGCTCGATTGACTCAAGCTAGGGTGCTCCATAATTGCAAACAAAGACATGGATGGATAGAGCATAACATGATTAACAAAACTCCTTTACTGATTATCCTTAAAAGAGGCACGGATCACTAGGAAACAAGCTGAACATATGGCATCATGAACTAAACAATCCCAGGACTTAATGAAATTACTAAGTCCCTGAAAACAGAATTAGCAAGTGCACCACTTTGCAAGCTTGCACAAGTCACCACATACATCCTAAAAATACATGGGTTGCACCTCTGGATAAATGACAAAACCCTTAACAAAACATATGAAGAACTCACGGGCATAGCATGCACACATTAATCATGGCAAAAATGACAAAAGTCTAAGATGGAGTAGCAGATCTGACAATTAACTCAAGTAGCCCTTTTCTAACAGCATTTCGGGCATCAAGATGATCACAAATGAAAATGATGCAATGGAATAAAATGACATACTCTCTGAGATGAACATTTTAATATGCTATATGCCCAAATCGGAGCTACGGATGCAAAGTTACGGAGCCGCGAACAGAGGCACTTGGATCAGGAATTTCGGGGACTTAGTAGAATTATACCTCCGCGAAAAGTCAACGCGGGACGGAGGGATCCGGGACGGCGCGGTGCAGATCCGAGACGGGTGTTTGGTTCGGGGAGTGGTGGATCTGATCCACCTTCTTCTCCGGCGAGGCACGAAACTCCGGCGAGGACAAGGAGGTCCGGCGAAGACGGCGATGACCGGACTCCGGCGAGGCGAGATCGAGGCGAGGGCCGGACGGCGATGGGACCAA